>NC_067459.1:5549615-5858076 GCF_025434085.1 Hippocampus zosterae | reverse complement strand
ACGTCGACGTGCTAACCACTGGGTCCCCGGGCCGCCGCTGACCAAACAGTTTTTAATTTTTTTTGATATTGCTGATATTTAGCCACTTTCCAGGGTTTTCCTAATAATGACCAAAATCATTCAAAAATCAGTAGCTTTGGCATTGTACAGTGGACCCCCCTGCTTTTCAATCCAACAATTTCTTCGAAAAACACTGATAGACATTCACAATTCATTTTGCCAGGGGTCCACTGTACTGCCAAAAGCAGTCCATTTCGCCATTCCATGTTTTCTTTTGTCAGTCAGACACATTTTTAACGGTATAAGGCATTAAGATGAATAACAAATTGAAGAAAACAATTTTTTCCATGACTGCAGATGTGTCCTACCACCTCGGTAAGACTTCATTGCAGAGTGAGTGTGAACTTTAGGCCTGAATCATTAACGAAGTGACAAAGGTGAATGAAACTTTTTAAAACTATTTTTCATGAACTGAGTCTCACATTCAGTAAGACAAAAGAATTGTTGTTCCCATCACTATTTCACTACAAAAGCAGACTGCGCCAGTCGTGGGGAAACTGTTCTCTGTCAACATGCATTAAACGCAAACACAGAGGGAAGCGCTAAGAAGTACAGTACCAATAAAAAAGGGAACTTCGTATTTGAAAGGTACACGTGTAATTGTCACGTTGATAGCTCAGGTTTATTCTAAGAAATGAAACCAAGCCTGTGTTGACTATAATCACTGCAGGAAATCTGTACAGAAAAAAAACTAATACTAAACCACAAAAAATTTGATAGTTAAATATTTCGGTCAACTCACTCGTGATCACATGTTTTTGGCACCTTGTCTTTCAATAAACCACTCCTTCGACTTTCGACTTGCCTGCCAGGTACGAGAAATTGTATTTTGTCGTATCTGAATGTGAAAGTGGAATCGCGCCAATAACAATTACGGCTGCGACCGTCTGAGAAAGTATCGTGTCGGGGGAAAAGGGGGTTTTCGGCAACCATACATCACTCCGTATGGCGCATAGTGGTTCCACATGACAAATATAACCCTTCATTTTTTACACCGCTTGTCCTTAGAAGTTACAAGTATGAGTTTTAATGATTGTTCTGTCTTTGGGCAGATGGAGGTGGGAAAAGAAAAAAAAAACAGATACAATTGAATCGAGAAAATCTTGGTCAAAGTAAGAGATTAGCCATGCCTCACGACGGCATAAAATCTTTAGAATATAATCCTTTCAAACTTCAACACACAGTTCCTCACCAATCAGTCTGTCTAGGTACTGACCAATAAAGAAAAAAGGGGCTAAATAAAATAAAAAAATAAAAAAAAAACATACTGTACGAATAATAATTCGGCTGACAACATGGTGTAATGGGTCTTTTCAGCGTTGACAAAATCTGGGTTTTGACTTTTAGAGAATCATTCAACACTAGTTTTAGAATGCTTGGCTGGCGTTTAACCAGAAACAATTCCTTCTTTTGTTTGTTTTCGAAGCGTAAGAGTTTTATTTAGTTCAAACAGATGGGACAGATTTGGACACATGCATGCATAGATAATCCTGAACAGGTTTACAGTGTACAAAGCAAAAATCGTGTGCCGTCTTTGGGTTTGTTTCAGGACAGTGGATGAGTGGTTAGCGAGTCTGCCATATAGGTCTGAGGTTTTCAGTTGAAAATAGAGTTATGCATGATCTCCTTGTGGGTGTTTTTGCATAATTCACGTACAGTATATACTATGCATAATTCATATATACTATAGTCCGCCTTACTCCAAAAACACAGTGCATTCATTGAAAACTCTAATTTGCTCATAGGGGTGATCGCGAGTGTAATTAGAGGTAGAGTATCAATTTCGTCTCCAACAGGCTACTGCGGGCGACACCTCCTGATGCTCATTTGTGGCTACCAAAATGATTTTTCACACCACACAGTCAAATGGGGCTGAGCGATTTTAGAAAAGAATGTAATAGCGGCATTTTCCTCAAAATTGCAATTCAAGATGCTGTTATTTTTTCAAGGTCCTCTTCTAATTTATTTTTTCAACAAACAAGCACTTGGTTATTGACCAACAAACTATCAGATCTTTTATGTCATATCAGATGCCAAGTAGAGGAAAATTAAGCATGAATATGAAATTTAGGTGTCATCTTACTAAATACTTTGATGTGTGGCCTTGCAAGTCAAGTCAAGTCAAGTCAAGTCAACAGTATTTATAGAGCACTTTCAAAAAGCCATCGCTGCATACAAAGTGCTGTACATGGAGCGATTTAACATATACAATAAACAGTAAGACGAATCAGTAATAAGTAATAAGTAATAAGGCGGTAGAAAGCACCAAGCAGTAAAAACAATAGCAAATCTAAGTCATGCTGAGTCAAACGCCAAAGAATACAAGTGAGTTTTGAGGAGGGATTTAAAGATGGGCAGCGAGGAGGCTTGCCGAATGTTCAGTGGGAGGTCATTCCAGAGAGATGGACCAGCAACAGAAAAGGCTCGATCCCCTCTGAGCCTCAGTTTAGTTCTTGGTACGTCTAGCAAAGACTGGTCCACAGACCTGAGGCGCCGGGCAGGGGTGTAGGGGCGTATGAGCTCAGAGAGGTAAGGTGGCGCGAGATTATTCAGAGATTTGAAAACAAAGAGGAGGATCTTAAAAATAATTCTAAAATGAATGGGGAGCCAGTGAAGGGATGCCAAAGTAGGAGTTATATGCTCCCTCTTACGAGTACCAGTCAAGAGGCGAGCAGCGGCATTCTGTACCAGCTGAAGGCGCTTGATGGAGGACTGGCTGACTCCAAAGTACAGGGCGTTGCAGTAGGGCGTTGCAGTAATCGAGCCGGGATGTGACAAAGGCATGAATTACTGTCTCAAAGTGTTCATGTGAGAGGAAAGGTTTTATTTTGGCCAGCTGTCTAAGGTGAAAGAAGCTGGATTTAACAACGGCACCAATTTGCCGATCGAGTTTGAAATCACTGTCCAGTTTAAGTCCCAAGTTTGAGACCGTTGATTTCAGATAAGGAGATAGGGGGCCCAAGTCTACAGGATGGAATGTACAAGGTCCACTGGGGCCAAACAATATCACCTCTGTCTTCTTTTCGTTGAACTTCAAGAAATTTTGTGCCATCCAGGTTTTGATTTCTTCCAGACAGGATAGGAGTGGCCTTAATGAGAAGGTGTCTTTCTTGCTCAGTGGACATAGATCCCATTCACCAAGCATTCACCAGGACAACAAAGTTGCCACACAAGTGTGTCGTCAACATACTGTAAGTACATAACATACTATCATGTAAATATGTAAGAAATCACACCAACTAAAGTGCGTATTACACCAATAATACAAGCAAATTTGTGGCTTTCCCACTTTTACATATCCAACTTTGTGTTTCATGAAACATGATATCGTGTGGAAAGATGGACTGTACATTTTAAATTGATTGAACGTATCATCTACATAGATCAGGGGTGTCAAACTTATTTTTTGTCGCAGGCCACATTTTAGTGACGGTTTCCCTTCGAGGGCCATTATGAATTTGGGGAAGCCACATAAATGTTTAATCCCTTCCACATATCACAGATACAGCGCACAACGAATTAACGAATAACTAGTTTTAAAATCACAAGTCAAGAATAATGACTGTTATTGTGGATTACATATGACAATTTGACATTTTGGTTCAGACTTTAGCAAGCATCATGGAACTTGACATGCTTGATTTGATTTCGTGGGCTACATAAAATGATGTGGCGGGCCAGATCTGGCCCCCGGGCCTTGACTTTGACACCTGTGATCTAGATCGATCAATAAATAAAAGACATCGATTCAAAACAAAGCTTATCGACCTTCAGTCAACATCACACATGTTAATGTGTCCAATATCTCAGTACTTGCTTCTGACGGAACATTTTCAAAAACAAAAACGTGCCAACAGGCATTACAAGGGGCGGCGGTTCAATTAAATGAGGAGGAGCATCATTTTGTCTAAAGTTTCATTCATGAAATGGAATGCCGCAACATCTTAATAGGTGACCGCTAACAACTTTGCACCGCGCTGCCATTTTCGAAACATTTGAATCGAGGATTTGTCAACGCTCTAGTTGCGCACACTGTCATGTCCGTGTGTGTGCTCAAACGTCAGAGACATATGAGTCAAAGTCAGCAATTTGATTTTACATTGGCAGCACATATCAGACACCTGTGGTGGTTCAGAAATGACAGAGGCCCATCAGTAGAAACTTTCTATTTATCACCCAGGGTGCCAGACTTTCCATTATACAACGGCAGCCGGACACAAAATTAATTTTTTTTAACCTCACAAGGTGAAAAAGATACTCGCCTAAACTCTTTTGAGATGGAAAATTCCCAGAAAACTGCAGCAAATAATACAGCCTTGATGTCTTCCCCTGGTCTGAACTCCTCCGCTCCACTCGCAACGTCAAATCGTGGAATCTGTGATTAGCACATCGCATTTGATCAAATTGCAATTTTATTGAAAATGCAAATCCACGAATCTGACTTTTGACTCCTTCATCATTGTGTTCTTTCCTCACTCTTGAACAACTCTCCAAGATGTTTAAATTCTTCCACCTGGGGCAGGACCTGGAGAGTGCACTCCACCCTTTTCTGACTCTGTACCGTGATCTTAGTCTTGATGCTTTTGCTCATTGCAACCGCTTCACATTTGGCTGCCAACTGCCCACAAGTGAGAGTTGAAAATCTCATCTTCAAGTCAACAGAACAACGTCATCAAAATTGCTTGGATGCTGATGCCTTGACGGCACCAAGAATTTTGTCCACAAAAGTTTTGAACAAATTCAGCACCCTAGGTGGAGTCCAACCTGCGCTGGAAATGACTCCATATTACTGCCTGCAAAGAAGAGCAAACCGATACCAGTAGTACAGAAACTTGGCAAGACTGGTACCCCGTATTTCAACTCTGTGCCCGTCTGTCAAAGATGTGTTCACAAGGCAGACGCCCAAATGACAATTGTACCTGTATAAATTAAATGAAGGAATATTCAAATATGGGTGTATACTCTGCCATGGTAACGGCCATTGAACTTAACTAGCAGCAATCTAAAGTTAATAGACGGTAACAAATTTATTGTTCGTGTGTGTATGTGTGAGAGAGAGAGCTTTAAGCCTTGTAAAAGGCATATTCTTTAATATTTGTATTAGTGCACTCAACATTTATGGTTGCAACAGATAAGAACAAATATATACTGTATACAACGTAATTTCCGAACTATAGAGCGCACCTGATAAGCCACACATACTACATTTTTAAAGGAAAGACCATTTTGTACACACACACAAGTGTAATATATATATATATATATATATATATATAATCACATTACATCGGACACACACACACACAATGGTTGACTGATTAGCATGTCTGCCTCACAGTGCAGGGTTTTATTCCGTCTCCGGCTTTCCTTTGGGGAGTTTGCATGTTCTTCCTGTGCCTGCGTGGATTTTCTCCAGGTCGTGCGGTTTCCTCCCACATTCCAAAAACACGCATGGCACGCTAATGGAACACTCTTAATTGTCCCTAGGTGTGAGTGTGAGCGCGGAGAGTTGTTCTATGTGCGCCTTGGCTGGAAACCAGTTCAGGGTGTCCCCCGCCTACTGCCCTAAGGCGGCTGGGATAGACTCCAGCAGTGCCTGCGACCCCTGTGAGCATAAATGGATTGGAATATGGATTGATAATGGAGTATTGCCCACATGAGTGCAAATATGGGAAATATGGATGAGATTTTTTGTGAAAGATTTTTTAATGATATATATATATATACATACATATATATATATACACATACACATATATATATATATATATATATATATATATATATATATATATATACATATACATATACATATATATATATACATATACATATACATATATATATATATATATAAGTACAAAAATACAACTTCTAGAATTGAAATAATCCCACTTGGTGCAATACATTTACTTCAAAAAAGGTCTGAATGTCAAACAGCTTCCAGAAAGAATTGCATTCAAGTTGCAACAACAGTTGAAACAAGCTTAAAGCTTTTAGTTAATGTTGATCTGGCTTTAAACCATGACATTCCCATGATTTACACCGCATGACCTTTAAAACCCATATATAACCCTTTGTAACCTTTAGCCTTGAGTTACTTGCCATGCGAGCGAGAGACTGATGGTTTTAGGTCATTCGATTGCCAAGTCACCGAGCGGAGCTATGCAGACATTTCCAGACCAATCCGGACGGACAGTCTTTTCTGAGCCGGCCTTGAGTGGGAATGACGCCAGAAACTCTGTGTGTGCGCGTGTGTGTAAATATATGGTAGAAAATTAAAGTGACCAACACTGAAAGGTCACATTTCTAAAAGGCCTAATGGCAAAGTCGGAACGTACCAGTATAAGAAAGAGCAGAGAACGCAAGTTAGAATTGCCCTGCTACAAGGATGTAGGGGGGGGGGATTAGCTAAATTAGCATTTCACAGTGTCATGGAGAGGGAATAACACAGCAAGCTCGCCACATGAGACTCACTTCAACAGGCTGTCAAGGTTATCATTGCCTCAAAACAAGTACTTCTATGATGGCAGACAGAGGGGAATCGTCCAGCCCTTAAGCAATGGTGCATCAAGCGAGTGTTTTGGAAAACAGAGACACCACAGCAGCATGGGGCCTAACATGGGACAGCGTGAAAAATGTGACCTCGTACCTCAGAATTCCAGATTAGCCGGCATACCTCTAGTGAAGCTTTTCACATTGCCAATATATTACATTTTTCCTTTTCTTTTACTGTGCCTATAGAGAATGGGTAGTCGGTGATACCACACTGGTATTTTTAGAGCCTGTCCTTTTACCAAATGACTTCACATACAGTGATTATTGGAGTCGATGTGTTTGATTTTGGACAGCAACCTAATACTTCTTTCCTATGTTCATGAAGTAATATTTTAGTTGAAGGAGCAAAAATACTGTGATTTTACCAGAAAATAAAAACAATGGTGACAATGTATAACATAGAACCTTGCAATCTCTCGTATTGTGATTTTAAAGACGAATGGACTCCATTTAAATGCTATCAATATTCGGGTCAAGTTCAAAATTCTAGTTTGTAAAACATTTGAAATGGCTCATCTTAAATGTGTGAGTCCAAAGAGTTACCCCATCTAAACCACGACGCATGGACAATGATGCAATCAGACGTTGTTTTCTTACTTTCTCCCGTCAATAAAAGACATTCTCGCTCCATAGTGTGGTGCTGTGCTCTGTCCGAGTTTTGTTACGTTTGTTTGCCTCTGCTTGTGAATCTTTGGTAGGTTGCGTGTCTGAAGCCGCCTGCACACAAGTAGTTCCTGTACTCCAAAGACCCAGGAACTCTTCAGAAAGTCGAACCTCCTCACCTTTAAGCCACCTTTACTTCATCTTTGTTGAATTATGTCATCAGATGAAGGCGAGATGAAAAGGTGCTTCCTTTCCAACATAGGAAAAGACAGCAACCTTTCCAATGAATTCGAGTGCACTTTACATAACTGACATCATCCAGTGACGTCTGTTTCCTGGCCTCATTGATTCTTCACTTATGACAAAAAGTTCTATTATCATTTTATTTATTTCATGTCTTGAGCTTAAGCCAACTACATCGGTGTGCTGTTGCTGCTGGAAAGAATTGTGCTGAATATTCTTTTGTAAAAAGTGGTCAGGAGTAACCCATGCGAAAGGAGCCTTGAAGGTTGCATCCACGCAGCTTTCCTGAATGATCCTATCATCCAGGTACTTCCGGGTCATCTCACTCAGATAGGATAGAAAAAGAAATTTCCTACGCAAAAATGCGAGTTTGAAGGGGTGCCAAGATTCTATGTGGTATATGCATATGCAGAAGACAAATCAATGTGCCAGTCAATGGAGATACTGCATTACGAGCTGGGTTGATATGATCACATATTGAGATTTGAAAAGGAGGAACCCGAGGCTCTTAATCAGGTTTTTAAAAACCAGAGCATAAGCATATTTGGGTTTTGGCCAGTTACATGGCATTGGCTATTGCCAGTATTCTGATTTTGAGAGGCTTATTGACTGCATGTCCACTTCGTCATCGTTTCCAAATTGAAGCTTGGATCAAACAACACTGCAAGCTCATCGTTTTAAATAAACAGGAATTGGTTAAGGTAGTTAACATGACACATTCCACTATTTACCAATTTGTTCAAACGCTTGAGTGACAAGCACGTGCCATTGTGAGGTTTAGGGCACGTTGTCTCCCTGCAGAACCTGCTCTGCTTAGAGTTCACTCCGAGCTCTGATTATTCTTACGACAAGGCATATTAGTAACTTACTAATACAAAATAACTCAAACACCAAAAATAAATGCAGAACTTTTCGCACATGCCATTTTAGCAGAACTATTTTGCTGGATACTGTACCAGGTCTATTGATGAGTATGAGAACATTGAGTCTCATAAGGTTAGCGTGTCAAAATGACAGAAATGATTCAGTTGTGTGATTTATAAAGAAGCCTTTCTGGATATCTCTACATTGACACATCATTTGCTGTGGTATGAACAGAAACTTAATTGTGAGTATTCACATCTTCGTAACATCCTTGCAATGAGTTTTTGCTCACCTGGACAATGTCGAGCACCATTCCAGCCGCCACTGTCCCAAACCCAGCCAGCAGGAAGGGGAAAACCACCTGCAGACCAATGGAGAAGGAAGTTTCTTTGAGGGGTGCCGGTGGTTCAGGGCTCTGGTCATTGCTGGTGTCGTCGCTCTCATTCTGGCTTGCATTCTCCAAGAGAGCATCCTCCTCACGTTGACCTTTGGCATTAGCCCGACAGTCCATCACAGCAACAATCTCCAGCCTTTCTTCATTTTCGGGGGTTTCATTGGCCATTTCTGTGAAAGACGTTACCTCTTTCAGCTCAAACTCACTCCCGGTTTTTGGGTTCCCTTCCTCAGGTCCCTGAGTGAGGATCACCGGGTGCACAATGGAGTTGGAGTTGAGGAAGGCCGGCGAAAGGGGCCCTCTCTCCTTCTTCATCTCAACGGCCCCGGAGGACATTTTGATGTCGGGCACTTTGTCTTGTTCTTTCGACCAAAGTACCATGCGGAAGCCTTTGGAAGACAATCAGCTTAGCAAGAAAGTTTAGACTACGTCTTCCTAAAGTCACTGGACCACCTGACCTGGTTTTGACCCTGATCGGTCTAAGTAATTTATCCCATTTAAAGGTGGAGAGGGGGTGATCTTATTAAAAGCCCAAATGGAATTTGTTCAGAGGGGGAAAAACTGCAGCAAAGCACATGCATCTGTTTGTCTGCACACCCTGTGTTCCTGTCGGTGTTTTGGGAGCAGGACCAATATGTTCTCCATTCAATGCAAGTGGCTCCGTGTGGGCTGGCAAGAAAAAGAAGAAAGCATACAAGTTCAATGACTCGGTGAATGGGCTCACCAGCTCCATTCGTCAGTTCTCAGAAGTTCTTTTTTATATTCTTCTTACAGCATGGCTTTAAGTTAAATGTAATCACTCAAATGTCTGGAGGAGCTAGTCTGCAATACAGGATGGTATTGCTCTCAGTCTGATCACAGTCGACTAGTTGGTGTAACGTGCTGGCGATGTCTCACCTTACACCACGTGGCTGCTGGAGAGGTCTTTTCACTGAAGATATTTAAAGGTCTGCTGCACAAGGATTCAATTACCAGCCACAGAAAGGGACTTCTCCGAACAGAGTGAACCATAAGCTGAGAGAAGAACATATCAGAAGAGAAGAACATATATCAATTGATTAGATATAGTCTCAATCAAATTAAAACAGCTACCAGCCCAAAACTGGTGTACAGAACAGGAAGAATAATTTTTTTTATGCATATATACAGTCTACTGGATTTTAAAGTAGTGCCTCAGAGCCCCAATCATAATGTACAGAAAGTACCCGTGTAGAGGAACTACAATTTCTAGATCTACAATATAATGTAGTTTTGTCATCTGACATATTAAAAAAAAGTGCCTGAGAGAATCTGTTGGATTTACAAAAAAAGAATTATGGACATTGGGTGCCATGCATTAAAATCCTGTTTGACCAACATTAATATTATTTCATTTTCTGTAACAGTCATGTTGGTAAAAGATGATATGAATGTGTGAAACCCATTTCCATATTTTTACGTAAATCCAACAGACCTTTTTTTCAGTGCAACCTACTGTAGAACCAAATATGCACATATACGCATGAACAAAAGTGTCGAAGAGGCTCCCGCATGCCCGCGACCATTGTGAGGAAAAGCGGATTAGAAAATGGATGAATAATGATAATAACAATTATTATGATGACCATATCATTTTCTACCGCTTATTTGGGATCACTGAGATTGGCTGGCAACCAGTTCAGAGTGCCCCCCCCCCCCCACATACTCCCCGAAGACAACTGGGATAGGTTCCAGCACGCCCGCAACCCTCATGAGGATACAGCAGTTCAGATAATGGATGGATGCATGGATGAATGAATATTCGGAAGCGGGTCGCAGACACAGTAGCATTAGCAGAGAAGCCCACAAATCCCTCTCCCTAGCCAATCGACAAGTAAATTGAGAGCGTCACCTTTCGGTTCAGCCCTTTCTTTGCCAGGACAGACCAATACAGAGTCCGCATCACAGTAGACGCAGCACTGATCTTCCTATCCATCTCGCACTCCATTCTAACCTAACTCGTAAACACGACCCCACGATACTTAAAATCCTCCACTTGGGGCAGGATCTTATCCCCGACCTGGAGAAGGCACCCCACCCTTTACCGAGTGAGGGCCATACTCTCAGATTTGAAATTGCTGATTTGCATCCAAAACACTGCACACTCAGGTGCGAACTGCTTGAAGAAGCCATCAGTACCCCATCGTCTGCAAAAAGCAGAGATGCAACACTGAGGCCATCAAAGCGGACCCCGTCACTGCCTCGGCTGCGGGCGACAAATTCTGTCCTCAAAGATTAGGAACAGAATGATAAAGGTCAGCCTTGGTGAAGTCCAGCCCTCACTGAAAACAAATCCGAATTGCTGCCGGCAATGTGGACCAAATCGGTGGTACATGGACCAAACAGCCCGTATCAGGGGGATCGGTGCACCATATTCTCGAAGCACAAGTTGTGTCCTCTAATTAACATCACGGGTGTCTTCAAACTTGTCAACCTAGTAGATGGGGTGAGACAAGTAGCCACTGTGATGTTTGGCGACATGGTTCGGAAACATAGACCACAGAAAGTAAAGGAGAGATTTTTCGCAGCAATTCCGGAAGAAACTAAGAGGCAAGCACTTTAAGGGCGAAGGCTACAAGACCATCTCCAAGCAGCTTGGTATTCATGTGACTATATATACACATGGGCGACCCGGTAGTCCAGTGGTTAGCACGTCGGCTTCACAGTGCAGAGGTACCGGGTTCGATTCCAGCTCCGGCCTCCCTGTGTGGAGTTTGCATGTTCTCCCCGGGCCTGCGTGGGTTTTCTCCGGGTGCTCCGGTTTCCTCCCACATTCCAAAAATATGCATGGCAGGCTGATTGAACACTCTAAATTGTCCCTAGGTGTGAGTGTGAGCGTGGATGGTTGTTCGTCTCTGTGTGCCCTGTGTTTGGCTGGCAACCGATTCAGGGTGTCCCCCGCCTACTGCCCGAAGACAGCTGGGATGCGCTCCAGCACCCCCCGCGACCCTAGTGAGGATCAAGCGGCTCGGAAGATGAATGAATGAATGAATATATACACATATTCAGAAATTTAAGATACTTGGGGCTGGAGCCAACTTCCCAGGATGGGGCTCCAGGAGGACAATTGATGACAAATTAACAAGGTTGATGAATGGAATGGTTTCTGGGAGAATGTCCCATAGTCAAAGGAGACAAAACGGAAACTGGATCCTTTTGGGAAGGCACATCAGTTCTAGGTTCACAGATGCAAATATGAGGCATACTAATCCCAAGAAACGAACGCTGTCCCTACTGTGAAATATGGAGGAGGCTCTGTTATATTTTGGGGATGCTTTGCTACATCTGGCACGGGGTGTTCTTGAATCTGGGGGGGGGGGGGGGGGGGATTCACGCTACATCCCCGTCAGAAATCTGTGTAGCCACAGTTACGCCCCCCCCCCCTCCCCTGCATTATGTTTGATCTTCTAAAATACATTTTACAATGATTTTAGGGAGGCCCCACTCAACCCCATTGTATTGGTCAGGGAGAGAGAAATCCTGATGCCGTCCCTGATCAGAAAACTCGGTTTCAGTCGCTGGCCTTGGAACTTGCAACAGGATAATGACCAAAAATGCAGATGAAAACACCCAAATGTGGCTAAGAGCAAATTGTTGGACTTTCCTGAAGTGACCTTCTATGCGCATTTATCTTAGTTTGATAGAAAATCTATGGAAAGAGCAGAAACATGCCATCTGTAGAATGCACCCCTCAACCCGAGACAACTGGGACAGTTTTCTCATCAAGACGGGTCCCATCCACATCCTGAGAGTTGCTGAAGTTGCAAAGATCGTTTGATTGCAGTAACTGCATCAAAAGGTTATGCAACAAAATACTAAGATAAGGGCAGTCTCATTTTTGTCATGAGTTTGATTTATTCAAATAATTAGATTGAATACTTCATGAGCAATGTTTGATTTGCATTGATTGGTTAAGTTTCAATACATTTGAATTCATTAATATTAATTATTATTTCCTGAACTAGTATTATTTTCTTTAAATCACAGATCGGTACCAACTATGACAAAGACTTATCAGTAAAACTTTTTTTGGTTAAAATCCACAGGTGTACAAGAAGCAAGAAATCAAATATTTTAAGCATAACTAAACAATGGCTACTACAGTCATACTCCCTCCGAAAATCTTTGTCAAGTCAGACCAGTTTTCCATTCCTTTCAAAATAAACAGTACCATAAACCTAAAACAACAAATGAGGTAAACACAATGTACAAAATACAAGACAGAAAATAACCCAAAGAGCAAAAACACTGAGAAAATAGAGCCCAATTTTTTACACTACATTTAGTTCTTTTGAATTTTTAAATTTGATGTTTTTATTCCGAACTGCTATACATAAACAGCCATCAGAAACAAAATCACAAATCTCCCACTATGGAGACTCGAAATGTTCATACCAATGCACTAAATTACATTTTCCAATGCAGTGATGGGAAGTAACAAGTACAAGTACAAACACTTTGTAACTATACTTTGGTCATTTATTTTCACATATCTGTACTTGAGTATTTATTTTCTGATAACCTTTCACTTTGAGTCCCAACATTGAAAGCAGATAAAAGTACTTTTTACTCCTTACTTAGTCAAGATATTCCCCAGCCATGGATTTAAGAGAATAGTTTAATGATGTTGGCTCCAATAATGATTCTAGACGAATGCATTATGCCTTGAAAAAATTAGCCAGCTAATCCGAGAATTACATCAAGGTAAAGTGTATTTTCTTCATTTGTTGTCATGATCTAATTTAGCAAATTGTACTACTAAATTCAAAGCATCAGCAGAGCTGTGAGAAAGTGTTTTGATATTACAAAAGTCGAGCCAACACAGGATAGCTTTTTACTTTTGTCAGACTCGGGGCTTTAGTTTTACCAGTACATTATTCGTTGTTTTTTTGTTTACTCACATATCTCGACTTACTGTAAGTACAGATTGTAAATTAGGTTTCCACCTCTAAATACTTTACAACAAATGTGAGCACTCGATACAACTGACATGAATGTATTGTGCTGGCTACTTCGCGACATCGTAACAAGAAAAAAAAATTAAGTCGTCTTTGCTTGCAGTCTTAACTTTGACGCGGCTTTCTTCCTCAACGTGTGTTGCGACATCGTCTAATATAGCGTTTATCCCAGCTGAAACGACCCTGTTTAGTAGTCAGGACCAACAGCAGGCGAACCCAACATGGCAAAGGCGTAAATTAGTGCTCTCCGGTCAAGACTGAATAGACCAGCCCCCGAGTTCTATTATTCGGCTCATTTCGTCAAGGCCAGGAGGCTTTCTGTTCCAACCCCGGGTAGGGAGAAAAAGTCACTGCCACAACATAAGCATGCCTATTTAACTCGTTAACGCGAGTGCAAACATGGCACTGCCGTTGAAATAAGGCTGGGTGAACACAGTCATGACACATTCCACCGTACGGAATATTGCGCGATTGTCAGCGCTTAAACATAAACGAAAAAGCTCACGCTGGACGGCAGCCCGTTAATAGGTCACGTCACGTCTGTGCGGTCGTTACCTTTTTGTGTGGGTGCTCCGGACACGACCCGGGTTGAGGTTCCGTTGGCGTCCAGCGAGCTGGCTGCATGTATCCTTCCACCTCCTGCTGACGCGGTCTGAGGACGCGAATGCCGGTGTGCAAACCTTAAGTATGGTACCGGACCGCGTGCGGTTACATCGATGGACGATGGTTAATGGTTAAACTCTCTCAAGTGCGCTCTCTCCCGACCCCTTCACATTACCGCGTCAAGTCCGTTGGCCCCCGCTGCCCGACTGTTCGGATGCGCATCTGCAATACAGCCGTCCAATGCACTTGAATGCAGGGGGCCAAGAAGCCACAAGGCGAGCCCTCCCTCTGCACTTTTAGCTGACGCGACGGGCCGAGCCACCCTCCACTCAATTCCACCGCCACTAGAGCTCCACTGCTCACAAGCTTGTTTGACCAAGCTCATACGGAAAGCTGTAATCTGTTTGGGTGTTTACTAAACGATATTGAAATCCCGTTTAAGGGTCACAGCTGTCTGTACTCACTAGTGGGTCATTCCAGAACTGGAGTAACGCCACCCCCGTTTCAACTTACAATTAAGGCATGCGCAAAATACAGAAACATACACTTTCTAGGTAAATGATGGTTATCCCGTCACAAAATGCAACTGCAGCTGTACTAAAGAATGATTCCCAAATCTAACTGAAAATACCAAACAGCTCTTGAGCACCCCACCAGGATTTATCTTGTCCCTGTCCCGTTTTACTGACTACCTTAGTCTTACTTTTAATTGTTTTAACATTCTGTTTATCACTGGCAGTGGTTGTCATGCTCACTCAATATGCAGACGATCCTGTTCGTAAAACATTTGTAGTCATTTGGAATAAGAGGGGGAAAACAAATTAACTTCATGACTCCTCAGAAATTACATCATCACGCTAACTACTCTGAGCATGAGTAGACCTCAGGTAAGTCTTCTTATCATTTGTATTTATCTTTTCCAATGTTTTCGGCAGTGATGGGCTGTACGTTAGCGTTAATCTGTTATGTTTTGTTTTATGGGCAACACATTTAATTGCAATGTAGCATTGCGTTTGTCTCACAAATCTGAGACGAATATGAGTGCCTCACCAGACATGAACATTACCACATGTCACTGCAAGGATATATGGTCGTGCTGCTTGCTGTAGTCTTCTTCCTTGGCACCCTACTAAATTAACTTTGAGCATAAAAGATTGAATTTTTACTTAAACAATGGACCAGCTTTTCTGTATCTATAAGCACACATGTGTGCACTGGACTGAATTGATCTTAGTCAATAATAAACCACTTCACCGACTAAATACAAACTTCTTACATAAGTGTGTGTGGTCGTTTGGTAAAGTTATTCATGCTCTGGCCCTGAGTTCAAGTGCATATTTGTTTGCCGAGTGAGCATATTCTGTGGGGAAATAGCAGAGGAGAGTGTCAAAGGATATCTTAAAAGACTGCAAAAAGTTGTGTGAGTGTAGTCATTAAATATATTGGATCTTTCATTCTTACTTGCTTTTCGGAACTCCGAGCATAATTGTTTTAGAGTAGGGATTGGCAAAGTCGGGCCCCAGGATGGGGTTCGACACACTAACCACTTACATTATCAAGGCTCCTGTAATAAAATAAGTGTTCCATCAATTCAGTCATTTGTTTTCCTAAAACTTGTTTGTTAAAATGTACAGTACTTATCTATTGTTGATCGAGTTATCTCATTTTAAATAATAAGACATATTGAAAATATAAGACACTTTTCCCCCCATGTTAACATTTTGTAACCTCATCTTCAAATTACTTGGCCTCTCTGTACATTTTACAAATCAGTGTGGCCCATTATGAGCTCAAACGTTTTGAGCTTTATAACCATATTTTGGGCAAATTTAGAGTAAATGACAATTCACGCAGCGTGAGAAACAGAAGTGCTGGAGCCCATCCCAGCCGTCTTTGGGCAGTAGGTGGGTGACTCCCTGAACCGGTTGCCAGCCAATCGCAGGGCACACAGAGACGAACAACCATCCGCGCTCCCGCTCACACCTAGGGAAAATTTAGCACGTTCTATCAGCCTATTCAATCGGTTCTGGATGTCCCCCGCCTACTGCCCGAAGCCGGCTGGGTTAGGCTCCAGCAACCCCCTCGACCCTTGTGAGGTTAAGCGGATCAGAAAATGGATGGATGGATGGATGGATGGATGGAGATATACATGAGTGTACATACCATGTTTGCCCGAATATAAGAGTGCCTTGATTATAAGGCGACCCCCTCTTTTTCAAGACTTTGAAAAAATACTTTTTGCACACCAAATTAATTTTTATACAAAAAATAATTACAGTACATCTGAAACAAATGATTCTAACAATATATTTGAGAGAAAAAGCATGTTATTTTGCCTCATTCAAATCTTTGTATCTGAACATTTGAATATGTAAACTAAAGTGCAATCACATTCGTAAATGAATGGCTTCTGGTTTTTGAAATGTAAATGGCATCATAATTTATCCTCAGCTGCCGGTTAACCTGGCCGATCTTCAACCCACCTTTCTCCAGATTGTCGCTATATTTCTCCATTTTCTGTTATCTCTTCTATTATTTTCTTCTCTTTTCTTTCTTACCGCTATTTTTTATTTTTCATCTTTGTGCTACCGCAATTTTTATTTTTATTCTTCATGGCAGGGGTTCACTTTGGCCTGGGGAGTCAAGTTCAGCATTCGCTTCAATGGTATCCGGCGTCATCTAGCGTCGTGAATGGGTATATAGTCTAGACCCCGAATATAAGACGACCCCCACTTTTTCAGTCTTATTTCAATGCAAAAAACACAGTCTTATATTCGGGCCAGTACGGTATTTATTTACACACATACATACATCGTGTGTGTGTGTGTGTGTGTGTGTGTGTGTGTGTGCGTCCGTGTGTGTGTGTTCTAAAGGATCTTTTCACCGCGGATTGTTTTATGACCCTTCATCCACCATTGGCTTTTACGACTGTCTGTTTTGTCAAACAGTCGTAACGTTTGTCACCTTTAGATGACGTAAAGGTCAGATGGACATGACATCAATGACCTCTTTTTTTTTTTTTTAATGCAAACTAGTTCAAAGTTCTCCCAATTTTTTTTCATGAACTTGTTCAGTTCATTTGTTCATATTAAAAAAATAACGGAACGAATTTCATCGTTCCAAAAATAAACAACAGTCAAAGCTCCGTTTTCGACCATAATCCGTCATAATCCGTTCCAGAAGGCTGTTCGAAAACTGATTTGTTCGAAAACCGAAACCATGTTTCCCATTATAATCAATGTAATTTTTTTCAAATACACATGGAATAAGAGAGCAGGTGACAACAAACTGCAAACATTTTGTATGTTTTTTTATATTGTATGTATATTTTTTACCAATTTTAACATAAACATTGACATTGTAACATAACAATTAAAGTAACATCTCTCTTTCTCTTTCTCTCTCTCTCTCTCTCTCTCTCTCTCTCTCTCTCTCTCTCTCTCTGTCTCTCTCTCTCTCTTCGTGACAATTGTAGATTGCTTTCATTAACACCTCTAATTTATACACCCTAAAGTAATGGCTGTAACTATGGATGCTCTCTCAATCCTATGCTACAGTACGAGGTAACATCGCTCCATCCATTTTCTGAACTGCTTTATCCACAGTGTCCAGTCCAGTCTCGTCCATATTAAAAGTTTGCTGGGGAAGACATTCCTCAGCCTTCATGAGATTTTCAAACTCAACATGAAACTTTTCTGCAGTCCTGCAGAGTTTTGATATGAAAGTAATTATTTTCCCGGTGGCTACTTTGCGGGGGGAATACGGTTTATTTTAGCTCTACAAAAAAAAAAAAAGTGGGGGCGGGGGTGGTGTGTGAGGTGAGGGTGGAGGGGGTGGAGGGGTGCCTACTTTTCGGCAGGTTCCTTGTCTGAACTGGCTGCCTCCCCATGATGAATCACTTATTTTCCTCAACTTTTGGAAATATCCTCTGCTTGCTTTAAAATCAAACTCGTCAGGAGCACTGCAAGGATCCTTTTTTAAATCAAATCTCCATACAATTGTCTTGTTTTGCCATAAATCATATCTTGGCTAAGACTATCCCCTGCGAGCTGTTTCTCATTTCTGAAAATAAGCAAACAATTCTTCACTTCCTCTAATATTTGTGGCCTTTGTTCACTAAACATATGAGATTCCTTAGCCACATCACTGACTTTATTTATGATGGTCTTTCTTTTTTAGGATGCTGCTGATTTCTGCATGCCGAACTCCTTAGCCAACACAGACACATGCACACCTGATTCATATTTCACGATCAAATTTTTCTTAAATTCAATAGTTTTGCGCACTATTTTCCTCTTTTTTTTCACCAGCTTTACTTGTACAGTACTTGCTTTCTTTGGTGCCACGGAGAAATAACAGTCCAATTTGCGTTGCTCTCAACAAACACTGCTTTTTTTCATCTTTATTGTACAAGCACAATGGATGCTCTTTTTTAAAAATCATTGATCACGTCTGCTCACAATGGACGCTCTTTTTTTTTATAAAAAAATCTTTATTGAACACGTCTGCTCACAACGGAGGCGTCACTTCTTTGGCGTCACTTCCTGACACAAAGAAGCGTCACTTCCTCGTGTCAGGAAGTCGAGAGGAGTCGAATGGCGCATTGTCGTGCGCTCAGTTCGGTCGAGAACCGATTTTCGGTCGTAATCCGAGGCATAAAAAGTTTCGAAATCTTTGGCCGAAAACCGATTTGGTGGAGAACAGAGACGTACGAAAACCGAGGTTTGACTGTAGTTCTATTTATTTCTTTATTTTTACGTCTTATGAGCCATTTCCCTCAAATTACTGGCATTTGCTGTTTATTGTCACCCATTCGGTCAACACCAATAGACAGCTGCAAATTTCACCTTCCAATCTCATGAACGAAAAACGTTTTGCTTGAATGCTCTTTTTTCCAAAATGAGGAATTAAGAAGTACAAAAGGGGTGTTGACACGGCAAGATTTGGTCCGGTGCTACTTCGGGGCTGCCCCAGTAGAGCGTTCACACGTGCAAATTAGCTCCGACATAGCCCCGGAAAAAGGCTTACACCGGACCAAATTTGATCCACCTCAGGGAGGTGGTTTAAAAATTTGCTCCGGAGCAAATGCTCATTTGCGAAGCAGCACCGATGTAAATTTGCACGTGTGAACGCAACTGGGTTAAATTTGCTCCAGAGCAAATGCTTGTGAAGCGTACGTACGGCGAAAATGCGTTGCTTTTGTGCTGTCGGACTTCCTTCATGTGTTTGTTTAATAACGACACAAGACTTGGCTGGTAACATCTTTCCTTTTGTAGGAGACTGGACTATCTCGGAGTTGTTTGTGTAGTTTGTTCCTTTGTTTTGTGTTTACAACCCCCTGGCCTCCATATAATTTATTTTGTGATTTCCTCTCTTGATTTTCTGTTTGGCGCATTAGTGTTTGCTTTTCTGAGTGTCATTGAAGTCATCGTTGATTTACGTTTTCGTGGGTGGTCACTCTCGAGCAGAACGCACGGAGACCAAGAAGGAGATGGACATGCCTGTCGTAGTTACTTGAGTTGTGTATACGTTTTAAAAAGAACCAACACAACAGCTCATTTGTTTTCTGTCGTTTTGCTCCGCTGCAGAAACTGCCATGTGAAGGCAAGTGGGGCTGCACCGACGCTGTGCCAGTGCTGTCACGCTCAGCGGCTTTGTACGTGTGAACGCTCCACACAATTTGCTGCGGTGCAAAATATATCTCAACAAAATCGGTGCAGCGCCGGAGCAAATGTGTGCCGTGTGAACACCCCTAAACGTTAATATGCAAACCCAAACAGAGTCCAATATAGGACCAGAATGAGGTCGGGAATGAACTGTCACATGAATCATGATTCATCTGAAGGGGTGTTCACACGGCAAGATTTGCTCCGGTGCTGCGCCAGCGCTGCCCCAGTTGAGCGTTCACAAATGCAAATTTACTCCGGTGTAGCCCCGCAAAACAGTTTACTCCGTAGCAAATTTAACCCACCTCAGGGAGGTCTCGTGTCGTCTCTCGTCTATCCCGTAACCCCGGAGGGTCGATGAGTGTAGATTACGCAGTTGCGCCAAGTCGCCGACGTGAAAGGTGGAACCATAGTGCGTGGCTTAACATTCTAGTCGGACCCTTTAGTGCGCTGCACCACTTAAAAATGAGCGGGAAAATGAGAAGCAGTCCGCAGAGAAGGAAATTGCCACGACAGGAATGCTATTTTCGACACTCCATTTATATTTTCGATGTAAAATCATAAAACAAGTCCCCAACAGTAGCATTATTAATTCTAATTCCTCTTCACTTAAACATTTAACTTTAAAAATGAAAAGAAAAACGAACATTATCATCATATTTCAATATGAAAATGAAACAAATTGATCCAGACAGAGAGAGAGAGTCAGATGATGACGGTGGTGAGAGTTCTGAAGAGGAGCATGTTGAAAGCACCAGAGAGGGAGAGTCAGAGGACACGGGATTCATTTATTTTCAGAGCGAGGACACAGAGCAGGAAAGGGATACAAATGAAGATCCTGAGAATGAGAACACAAGACTGCAATAGAAGTGGAGTGTGAGACACAGACGTAGGATATTTGCGCTTCAACAAGCACTGGACCATCAGGTATGTGATGCAGAAAAGAACACGATCCTGTTCTCTGTGTTTGTGTGTGTGTGTGTGTGTGTGTGTGTGTGTGTGTGTGTGTGTGTGTGTGTGTGTGTGTGTGTGTGTGTGTGTGTGTAACTTTCTTAGTCTCCCTTTTTATTTAATTTTTTATTTAACAGGATCAATACATAAGATATTGCCATTTAAAATTTGGATAATTATACGTATGTAAAACATGTAGCTTCAGTGTATTTGCAATTTTTGTCCCCGGTCAGGCTTGAGAATGTATTAATTTATATTTATTTAATACAATAAAAAATAATGAATACAATTAATAAATAGCATCAATCAATTCATTTTAGACAATAGTGTGCGTCTGAGTGCCTCAGCAATGTAAGTGTAGAAGCGGGTTAGTGAATATGCTGTGTCCATGCAGAACTTGTGTTTACATATATTTGGTTTGTCTTTGTCCACAGACATCAGCTGATGTAAAGAGGACCCGCCAATGCAGCCAGACCTAAAAAAAATTCCAGGACCCTGATGGGGGACAGGAGAAGCAGCTTCAAGGCAGGCTGGTATCATATCATTCCCCTGGCTTGAATATTCTCAACAGATGGACACAACGTATTGTTACGCTTGCAGACATTTTAGCCCTCCTAATAATGTTTTTTTGCTCATCACTGTAATGTTATGACTACAATGCTTTCAAAGTTTGTTGAAATAAAAAGTCAAATAAGATTTTGAATCTGTCTTTTTAGCCCTGGGTTGAATGTGCCCCTCCATCAAAACCCCTAGCCCCAGCCCGGCCCCCTCAGTGAAATTGATCCAGAACCGCCACTGTCGTTGGGGCACCACAGACGATCTGCTGACCAGCTCTCTGTCTTCAGAAGCTCTCATTGCCTCATTGAGTTTCAAGTGAGTCGATTCTGTGATTCTATGATGTTATCTTCCCATCTTTTCTTTTGCCTCCCTGTTCTTCTGCCACCTTGATGATTTAATAATTTTTGCAGGATGGTCTTTGCAAGGCCTGAGGATCTAGTGACATGTCCGTACCACCACAGTTTCCGCTTAATGACAGTGGATAGGAGGTCATCATGTGGGTCGATGGCTTGGCTGATCTTTTGACGGACTTCCTCATTAGTGACATGTTGGGTGGAGGAGATACCCGAAAGTCTTCTGTAGCATCTCATCTCCATACTCTGTATTCTCCTCTGCAGTTCTCCTGTAAGGGTCCATGTTTCACAAGCGTAGAGAAAGATTGAGGTGACAAGTGAGCGGACCAGTCTGCGCATGAGAAGAGTTGATTACTTAAGGCGAGAATGCATTGCTTTCGTGCTCTGTTGTATTTCTGTCATGTGTTTGTTTAATAACGACACAAGACATGGCTGGCAATAACAGTAGCAAGCGGCACCTTTGGGTTGTACCATCTCAACTAGAACGGGGGTTTCGTCCCCAAACATCATCTTTCCTTTTGTAGGAGACTGGACTGTCTCGGAGTTGTTTGTGTAGTTTGTTCCTCTGTTGTGTGTTCACCCCCCACCCCCTAGAATTTATTTTGTGATTTCCTCTTTTGATTTTCTGTTTGGCGCATTATATGTTTGCTTTTCTGAGTGTCACTGAAGTCATCGTTGATTTACGTTTTCGCGGGTGGTCATCGAACGCCTCTTGAGCAGAAGGCACTGAGAAGGAGAAGGACATGCCTGTACAGTAGTTGCTTGAGTTGTGTATATAAGTTTTAAAAAGAACCAACACGACAGCTCTTTGTTTTCTGTCGTGCACCGCTACAGAAACTGCCATGTGAAGGCAAGTGGGGCTGCACCGACGCTGTGCCAGTGCTGTCCACTCCACAAAATTTGCTCCGGTGTAAAATATATTGCAACAAAATACATCGGTGCGGCACCGGAGCAAATGTGTGCCGTGTGAACACCCCTTGAGTCCACTTGGTGCCACAGCTCTCCAAGGTGTGAGCACTCCTGTTTGACTTCAGATCCACTCTGATGTCAGCGTTGGTTTTCGAATCAACATTTACTATTAATTTCTCACAATTGAGTGGTTTTAATCACTCAATTGTGAGAAATAACTGATTTAATAATTTTGTCCCTTTGCTCGGTCTACAACCACATTTTTAAAAATTTTATTAGTGTTTCTTAGCACTAGAAGTTGCCAATTCAAATAAAGTGTTGTGTCATGTCTCTGATGTGCTATTTTTTTAAAACAAATTTACCCAACTAAGCAAACATCTTCTGAGACGATTCTATAATTTTTACAACAGGTTGTACACTGTCACCTGTGGGACTTGCAAGGACTTGTGTGTGCCTCTCCGAATAATGTCCATATCCAACAAAAAGGGTTACATATCACTACCTGCACCCAGCTTCCAATTTTTAAGTTTGTATTTGAAATAATTTCAATTCCTTTGTTAGTTATTATGCTGGAAATAGGAATATGCAGAACTAAAAAGAACAACTTCATTTAAGATCAAGAAAATAAGAGTAGAAACAATCCCTTTTCTTCTGTAAATAAAAAATACCATTAGTTCAGTATTATTGAACAATGACAGCTGTGCAAATGAGGTGGAACATCGTAAAGCAACAAAAAATCGTATCCGGGCGGGCAGGAATTATGATATGAGGACAGCTGTACAAATGCTGTCGACGTTACATGATTGTGGACAATTCTCTTCCAGACTGCTTGGAGGAAATTCTGGTCCACCATCCGGCATCTCGGGAAGGGGAAGCAATGGACCATTAACACGATGGTTGGTGGAGACGGGGTGCTGTAGATTTGGTGGTTCGGGCATCTAATTAGTATACTCCCTAGACACCTCCCAGGTGAGGTGTTCCACGCATGTCCTACCTGGAGGAGGCCACAGGGTAGACCCAGAACACTCAAGAGAGTCTTTGAATACTGGCTGGTCTGGGAACAATACAAGAGTCCTCCCCATACGAGATGGACAAAGTGGCTCCGGAGAGGAAGTCTGAACTTATCTGCTTGAACGGCAGCTCTGCAACTTGACCTCGGATAAACTGAATACGATGACCATTTTTTACAGGTTGATCCACTCAGATGATATCATTATTTTAATTCAAAGAACATTAGTTGGTAGCCATGCCCCTGTGGCAACCAGTGTGTAAAATTCACTTTTTCCTCAAAGTGGAAAAACCTGTACACTACCAGTAAGTTAAGTTAATGTTTGCTTTCAACAAAGCCAAAGTTAAGATACGCCACAGAGGTCATGTAATGACATGGCAACAGGAAGCTAGTAGTTGTAAGGGGTACTTCTGCTGCTTAATGATTCACAAACCACTCACAAACCAGGAAGTGAGGTGAGACTAAGGACAAAAAAAAAGTGCTGGGCCTCACTATCTTCAAGGCGCTTGGTTCCTGGCAACACGCTGGCGGTCTGTGCCAGCTTTGGACCACTTCTGTCCAGGGGATTCTTTGAGCCCAGAAGAATGTCGAAAGGGACATTTGGAAACCTTCCCTCAGTTCAAGATGAATGGCTGCTATCCAAAATAAAAGACGGGGTGGGGGCAAACAAACCCCCTCCGATCCCCTTCAAACCTTCTTCCTTTAGATCGCAAGACTAAGTGTGAGCCGTCTGTTGTCCTCCTCCTCATTCTCCTGAATATCATCTAATCATCCTCACCCAGTGTTTCTCAATTATTTTATGTTACAAGCCCCCATGAAGACGAAAACATTTCGCTTACTGAAAAAAAAATTCAGTATGTATAGCAGTAAAAGACTGAACGCGCATCAATTTGCCTAAAATAAGAAAAATAAATACGGTATTTCAACTGTAAACATTTTACTGACTCAACATTTGATATTGATTGTGCCACTATCTGTCTCTTAACGCCTGTCTTCATTGTAAAAATCAGCAATCTAACCTACACTTACCGGTACACTCTTCTATCAAGCCAAAAAGTCTTTATCTTATTTTGAGAATAATATACGATGCAAGAGCAAAATGTACAACATTGTGAGGATTGTCTTTTATTTCTTACTTAGGTTGTAAATCCGAAAAATATTTAATTTACATGAACAATAAGCTAAATTACCGTCATAGTTTAGAGCAAGAATTTGAGCAGGTAGATGCAACAGGTAATGTTTCCATTGGAATTGCATCATTCTCAGGAAAAAGTATCTGAAACTGTTTCAGATGCTGTTCAATCAGATTTGTTAATTTTAACCCTTTCAGGGACAGCAGTTACTATAGTGGACAGCTCACCATGTTACCAGGTCATAGGGTGCATAAAAGGGTTGACATACAGTACTCTGCACACATAAAACAGGGCAAAATTATTTGAACTAAGTCCAAAACAAACTGAACATATTCAAATTTTCTCAATAGTGCTCAACAGAAAAGATCTTCAACAACATCAGCATTTGCCCCGAGGACCGTTTGAGTTTGTTCTCATGAGATGCCAAGATACTGATCAACTTGCTCCTTCTATTTATCCCATAGGTCAGGCATGTCCAAAGTCCGGCCCGGGGGCCAAATCCGGCCCGCGGTCGAATTTCATCCGGCCCTCGGCCCCTGTCATAAAATCAGTGCCGTCTGGCCCGCAGGTTGGGCGCAATGGAACACGTGTTGCATTGACTGAGGTCTCGTAGACTGGTGAGTGATGTTTCATAGAGTACTGCTTCCCTCTAGTGGCTAAATGAGTAATAGCATTCACTAAATGAGTAATAGCATTTAGACACTAGAGGGCATCACTCACGAGTTAACAAGACATCACTCCGTGTTTATATTTGTAAGCTTTTGTTAAATTGTTAATTATTATCATTTTATATTCATGCATTATATTATTTTATGTTAGTTACCTTAATTATACTCTGTTTAATACGTCCTGAAATATTCTTAGGTTGCTTACATGTGATTGGAGAAGAAAAACAGGAAGGCGGGTCGTTACCGGAAGGGGGAGTGTTGGTTGGAGCGTTAGCGGGGAGCGGTTGAGGAGAGAAAAATAAAAAAAGAGAAAGAGTTGTATTCAAACGAAGTCGTCCTCTCCTTTTTGCCCATTCTAAACGTAGAGCAATCCATTTAAAACCTGCGAACCCTTCAACTTACATATTGACTGATATGTCATATTTCAAATGATCCTTGCAGTTGTGGATATGTGTATTGCTTGTTCATTTCCCTGTTGTTCGAGTCAAAGGTTTTGTGACTATTGAAAAGTCATGGTGATACATTTATGTTTCAAATCAATCAATTTGCACTCAGGAGACTTCTGTTTAAGAAAAAGTCAAGTGAATAAGCAGTTGCATGTGATATACCTGTTTCAAATGAACCAAAAGAAATTCTTAAGATTGTTGAAATTAAAATAAAAATGGAAACGTGAAACAGACTGGCTTACTAAAATTTGTTGAACAATATTGTTGTTCAATGTAAAGAATGTCAGCCAAGGTCGGCCCCCCGACATTTTACCACATAAAATCTGGCCCCCCTAGCAAAAAGTTTGGACACCCCTGCCATAGGTGGTTTTGAGGGCAGATTTCAAGAAATCTGCGCAAACCTTTTCTAGTTCACATCACAACTGAATATGATTTTCCATCGTCTGTCTTTGGAGAAAAAAACAACAACAGCACAAGGAATCCAAAATGCTGTACACATACAAGACCAATCCAGTTATTAGACATACTGCAACTTCCTGATATTCTGTGGGCGGGCTCATACAGGGGCAAAAGGTGACAACAAAATCAGGAAATCACGTCACACATGCTCAGGGGTCTGGTAACACCCAATCAGAATTCAGCTTGTGAATGTCACATAACCAATGTCAAAACTGATACTTAAAAAAGAAAAACAAAAAATCTTTTTCAACTCAATCACTGAACTTAACAGCTACTAAAGTTTTACCATAGATACATACTGGCACATGTGTCCAAACCTTTGACTGATAATGTATGGATTTACGTAGTGTCGACTGATAATAATAGCATTCGACTGATTTTGCTTTTTTTTTTCTTTCTATACCCAGAATAATTTTTCTTCTTCTTTTTCTTCAGCCAACAGAAGATTCTACCACCTGCCTCCAGAAAAGATCTTTCTGCGGCCCCCTGTTTTTCTTTGATGAGACTCGCTTTGTTGTGGCAATTGGAACCACAACCATCACGATCATTGTCAAAGAAGACCTCGATCAAGGTCTGCTATATCTGCTGGCTCACGACTGCACCTTGCATCTTACCTATCGAAAGTATGTGGAAACTCTTCTCTCCGTCATTCAGAAAGAAGTATTAATGGACAGTATCCATGAGCGAGACACCACAGGCTCATACAAAAGAGCAATGGCAGAGTGGAAGGGATTTATTGAGAAGTAGAGCTGTTTTGGCTGGGATGAAGGCCTTGTTTGTTGATTTTTTAAAAAATCTTTGCCCAAAATGTTTTGCCTTATAAAGATGCTTTACATGTTAGCGACAGTTGATGAAATTTAAAATCATGTTTGTACGGCATGGAGTTGTACAAAATAATGCACAATTGTGACAGCAGTTCTGTAAGACGAAAATAAATTGTCTAATTTTATACACAGTTTATGTTGAAATGATTTAGGCAATTGTTTTTATTTTCAGAAGCAACTAGCTGTGTTCAGCAATGTTTAGAAACAACACAACAACAAAAAATGTTTACCAATATTTCAGGTAATCCATCAATGACCTCTTTCTTTGCAAATATCCCATGTTATAAAATAGAGACGCATGGCTAATGAAGCAAGGAGGCCAAAATATAATGGCAAAATTTAGCTGTTGTAATCTGTCAGCGCTGAAAGGATTGAAGGAGAAAAGTAACGAGTTCAGCTTTGAGTAAGATGATGTTCAGAGTAGATTTTAACTGCTGTATCTTCTTCCAGATGGCAGGGTATCAAATATAACGAGTGTCTTGGATGGGTGATGTCAGTAATGATGGCTCTTGCCTTCTGCTGCAGGCGATCAGTATAAAAGAGCGTAATAAACCTTCTGCCTGCCTGCCTGCCTAAAAAAACACAACACAAGTTTCTCTTGTTTTCCACAGAGGAGCTTCCAGTGTACACTGTGCTGCGCTGGTCGGGGATGATCTGTATTGTGCTGATTTTGAAGTTGATGAGCAGCGAACGGTAGACAATTGTAATTCAGTTTCCTTTGGATGAATAGTCTCTGTGGAGCTCAGCTTATGTGGGTGGTGGCGTGTATTGTCCATTGTCTTCAGTTAAGTGGATGATCAGATATTTGATGGATCTCACCCTTTCCACCATCTCTCTATTGATCATGTAAGGCAGGGGTGCTCATTATGTAGATCCTGATCTACCGGTAGATCTAAGACAGGTCCCAAGTAGATCCGAGGAGTGTCGAGGAGAAAAAAAAAACAAACAACCATTTGTGTCTTTGTACATGTTAATAATATATATTTTTGTCTTAATGTACACTGCACCCTAATCATCTTGTCAGTCTCATTTTCACCCCAAAAATATTTAAAAATAAAATAGAGCAGGTAAATCTTGAATTTACGGTGGCGCGTGATTACGTCACCGGAAGTTGTTAGCTCTCAGCAATCTGACATTGCAGCTTGTGATCAGAACTGTTGCGCTCTATCTTTTATCATCATTATTCTCATTCAAAGTTTGCTTCGTGTACAATTCAGGGAGGTTAGTTGATCGAAAAGTAGATCTTCGATCCAAAAAGTTTGAGCACCCCTGATGTAAGGAGACTGAATTGTTCCCCTAAGCCATGAAAGCATACGAGGATAATATGCTTAGTCGGAGTAGTGTTCAGGTGTTAACCTCCCTGTCTTAGGAGGCCGCTGCACCATTCCAACCTTGGCCTTTGGGAAAGTGGTTGGACATCAGTGAGCAGCGTCTGCCTGGTGCATTTTACACCTTTGGCATATTGAGCCATTGACGGGCCGTCAGGGGGCAGTTTTCACCCAATTCAACATGTTAAATCTGCGCCAACATCAAGTGCAATTTTACAACAGACAACATCTGTTGTAATACTTTCTATCTTACAACTGTGTCAAATCAAGGTCCACAAAGTAAACCCAGCCACAGTTTGTCCTGAGCCACAGATGCTTATACTTCAGAGCTCTTTCACCTGCCAGTTGAGTGGAAGCAAATGTGGCTAAAGTCAAACTGTGGAAGGATTTACCGTATTTTCACGACTATAAGGCGCCATTAAAAGTCTTAAATTTTCTCCAAAATGGACAGGACGCCTTATGATGCAGAGCGTCTTGTGTATGCGCTGAGTTCCAAAACCTGACTGACAGCCGATACGCTGTTTATAGAGAGAAAAGGCAGAAGTGACTGTGGACAGGCATGCGGCAAAGAAGTCGGCCAATCAGTGAAGGGTGGGCGTGTATATATACATATATGGAGAGAGAGAGAGAGAAAGCGAGAGAGAGAAGGCAGATGTGAGAGAGGACAGACATGCGGGGGAGAAGTCCGCCAATGAGTGAAGGGTGGGCGTGTAAGTGGACGCTAAAGGGTCGCCCCAATCAGGTACCAACACCTGTATAGAGTGTGGCAATGTGCATTGTTGCAAAACAACTCGGTTTTGGATTCTAAGAACCACAGAAAATAAATTCTACAAAGAGACACGCCTACGAAGCTCAGTTCAAACTTCAAGCCATGGGTTATGCTTTTGGCATGCGTGCCCATCTCACAGCAGCGGTGAAAAACCAAGTCAAGCAAATGAACTCTGAGCTTGCCGTTATTCCCGGAGACTTGACTAAAGAACTACAACCGCTGGACATCGGCATCAACCGGGCGTTCAAAGTAAAGTTGCGACCGGGCGTTCAAAGTAAAGTTGCGAACGGCATGGGAACAATGGATGATCGATGGTAAACACAACTTTACAAAGAGTGAGAGGCAGCGCTGGGCGAGTTACGCCACAATTTGCGAATGGATTGTGGCTGTTTGGACGAACGTGTCTGCTTGCACTGTTGTTCGAGTTTTTGGAAAAGCCGGCACATTTCTGTGGAGCTACATGGCAATGACAGTGACTCTGACAACGAGAGGGAACACGGCGTTTTGATGGATTACCGGTACTTGCACAATTGTTCGATTCTGATACAGAGGATGAGGACTTTAGATTTCTGGGTGATGAGTGATCGAAAAACGTGAGTTCATTGTGCAATGGCTAAATGAAATACAATGGAACTCAGTTTTGCTTCTGTTGCCTTTTTAAAAACGTGTTTTTAGCTTGTATTTGTATGTCTTGGCATGCTACCGTATGCTTCAAGCTAACGTGTTTTTAGCGTGCGCGCATGCATGCCGTATGTTTATAAACTGGCATATGTTTTACCACTTTAAAACTGCGGCCAATCATACAGTGCGTTTTGTCTATGTGTAAAATACAGAAATAGCACCCATTAATGAGACTGCGCCCAACCACACGGTGCGGCGAATGGTCGTGAAAATACGGTAAGATATCCTTTATTTGTCCTGCAATGGGGAAATTTACGGTCAGAGTTCAGAAAGGAAAACACTGTGTAGGGAGAGGGGGAAAAAACACGCTCGAACTATCCTCTTCTGAGGATCATTTAAGTCCAGGATAAAAAAAAGACCCAAGCACATAAATAAGCATATGACAGTTACAACAAGTCACACGACATAACATGTAATGAGAGGGCGGATGGATGGGAAGGGGTGGGGGGGGGGCGACCGTGACGCAGCTTAACTGACCAGCTGCACGGTCCCCGATGCGCTCTGCAGACAATACTACATCACGGGGGAAAAGAATCGGAGCGATGAAGACGGTGATAATAAGGATATGTATGCGCGTGTGATTGTCCAGTTGTGTATGTGAATGCGTGTACAGGTCATAGCTGCTTCGTCGAGGTCTGCTCATCATGAAGACAGTCCCGGCTTATCAGTCCATGACCGAGAAGGAGGGGGGTGATGGTGGGGTCCCTAGATTCCATGCCTACTTCCATCCAGGGGAAAGGGCCAGATAGCATTGTTTGTTTTGGACGGACGGCCGCCAACAATTTCAGACAGCCTTGCGTCCGTGGTCTTTATCTCTTCACTGGCGCCGATCAGCCGAATCCGAAAACTCTTTCCACAGCGCGGATTCCAACTTCTCCATGATGTTGTCTATCGCGCGGCGTCGCTCCAAAACCGCAACAATATTGCGGTTGAGCTCAGTCACCGCTTGAGTCTGAGTGTTAGACATTCACGCCAAACCATCCAGAATGACCGGCAGCCTCTTCACTTCCAATAAAGCCGCTCCCGTCGGTTGAATTTTGCGATAGAACAGCAAGCTGCCAACACCAAACTGCAGCATACCTGTTATCAAAAGGCCAATAATGTAGATGTCTTCCACATCCTCCATGGACAGTATTGCCAGGCTCACCGGTCTCCACGGATCCAGGGCGCATCCGGCAGCAAATGTCCCCGGAGGGCAAGCAGGCTCCCCACTGCCTGCTCTTTTCGTCGAAAAAATGTTGTCGATTGCATCGAGAGACCAGCCAACTAATTCCATGGTTAGTTCTTCGGATGAAAATACGGTAGGAGGCTAGGGGAAAAAGTTAGACAAAGACTAAGTGGCGAGCAAGGAGAAGGTGGGGGTGAGGGCAGGAGCTGTGCAAAAAGCGTCCGCCTTCATCGAGAGCCAAGCAGAAATTTGAACACCAAAATATTTTTTATACAAAAAATAATTACAGTACATCTGAAACAAATGATTATAGCAATATATTTGAGAGGAAAAGCATGCTATTTTGCCCCATTCAAATCTTAATATCTGAACATTTAAATATGCAAACTAAAGTGCAATCACATTTGTAAATGAATGGCTTCTGGTTTTTGAAATGTAAATTACATCATAACTTCTCCTAAACTGCCGGTTATGCTGGTCGATCTTCGACCCACTTTTCTCCAGATTGTCGCTATGTTTCTCCATTTTCTGTTCTCTCTTCTATTATTTTCTTCTCGTTTCTTTCTTATGGCTATTTTTTATTTTTCTTCTTCGTGCTACCGCTATTTTCATTTTTATTCTTTGTGACAGGGGTTTGCTTTGGCCCCGGGAGTCAAATTCAGCATTCGCTTCAATGGTATATGTCGCAATCTAGCGTCGTTAATGGGTTTAATATCTAGACCCCAAATATAAGACGACCCCCACTTTTTCAGTCTTATTTCAATGCAAAAGAAACACCGTCTTAGATTCAGGCCAATACAGTAATTTGGTCAAAGCTATTGCACTGAATTGTCTTGGTAGTGAGGACAAAGAGCATCCTAGTCCATTCACTTACAATGAATATTAAGCCCATGTAATAAATGCTTTCCATAAAGACATTTGAGCATTGACCTGATATCCACCTAAAGGTTTATGAGCTAGTACGCTTTCTGTCCTCAGTACTAAGACATCATTGTTCCGTGTATACGTTCACTGCTCTGAATAAATGACTTGATAAAAGTTTCTGTCTGTCTCTCTCTTAATACTTGCCATACAATAGCAAAAGTATTACGGATCATTCCACTAGCATGCATTTACTGCCTGCTGGATGTCCTCTACGTTACGCAGGCAACTAAGTGCCCCTCATATATCCTTCCTTCACTTCCCCAGGATGAGATTATGACTTTACTGTCATAAGATGCATTTTAGTTGTAGAACCCAGGAGTGGCTAACCTGCAGCGTGTAGTCATGTTGATTTGCAATTATTTGTGAGAGCACAGACAACTGCCCTCATCAAATTGTTGCTTCCTGACACCGTTTTCATATTTAATTGAGTTCATATTCCGTTGCAAAACAAGTTTCAAGAAAAAGTATTCTCCTCTTCAGTAAGCTCTTGCGATGAGTGATTTTCCAAATGCTGATAGTCAAGAAACATCTTATTGTGAATGGAAAAAAAAGATGTTAGAGAGTAACGAATAGTTTTACAAATTAACTAGCTTCAAGTTTATGATGCTGAAAGTGGATTGGTTTGCATTCACGGATGACTAAAGTGTAACATCTCACAGCCTGTACATAGCTCATCCATTAAACAACGAAACACATCTTTACCATGGAGTAAAAGATTATGAAATAATATGGTTCATGTTGTCAACCCTGAAGCATGGGTGTGTGCATCGGGCAGTTCCATTATATACTTAATTAGCTGCAAGATTCAACATCGATTTGAATAAGTGATGCTAAATGATTAAACATTTGCTGACAAACGCAATGAATACTCTTTCCACTGTCTCCTCGAAGGAAGAAGACCCCATCTTGAATTCTTTGACAGCCTTTGAAAAACTGTTGGAGGATCTCAAAGACAGATTTTGTCGAGATTCAAGCCGACGTCACACAACACCAATGCAGTCTGTTGACTGTTGAGCATTTAGACGTCATGTCACGGTCGATTTTGAGTTGTCTTGATGTGTCGTAGCCCGTGTCGTGTGACATATTCACCCACGAAAGTCTGGCATGTTAGAATTTTTGTTTGTCATTCTTTGATTGGTTCTTCGGCATTAACCAATAGGAAGACAGTGCTCTCCTACATATGAAGAGAGACTGGACATGGAGCACATCATCACAATGTGGTGTACAATTTTTAATGAGTGATTTGAACACAAGGGGAAATACTGTACTGGAAAGTATACGCAGCAATTTGCTAACGGCAAAGCTAATAGCTGATTAGCAAACATGGTGTTACCTTACTTAAAATATATATATTACACACACACAAACACACAGTCCATACCACTCTCTCCCCACCATCCAGGAATGGGTCCATACTCTTTTTCTTTTTTTTCTTTTCTAAGCCGAGAACAAATGCACATGCAGATAATGCCTCCGTCGACATGACGAAAGCTGCTGTGTGTGTTTTTGAGATTCACAAATATAGTGGTGATTTTCACTTTTTTTTTCCGGGTGTGCCTTTTTCATGACTGTTATGAATATTCTGTACTGCTTGTCAAATTGTCGAATGTGCGTTTGCGGAGCAGCGAACAGGCACATTTATTTTTGACACCAACCAATTGCGCTGTTGTACAAGAAATGCATGCGCACACACGTCTCACATATTCACGTGTCAAAAGGCCTCGCGTCTCTCCTCCGACAATCGGGAGGCAGTGGTGATGTCTCCAACGATAACATGGACCAGTACACCATATTTAGGTGATATTTTATTTTATGTAAATTGCCTCAATTTAGTTTGAATGAATGCAATTCATTCATAAACACTCAATAGGGCAGGGTGGGGCAGATACACTGTTGATTGGTGTTCCTATCACCCAGGTTGGCATTTGCAAGTTTATTATAGAACATGAAACAAGATTTCACAGAAAAAAACCACAACTTTGTATTATTGCAACATACCCGTGATTTTCGTCATCCACGCCTTAGGCTGCAGTCATTGTGGAAAAATGCGCAACAGCAACTGAGCTGTGTCCACGCAAGGTTAGCAAGATACTGCCTTTGACTTAGCGGCTGCAAATAAAACAGTAAAGTTGCTCATTCTCTTTCCAATTTAAAAAGACAAACTTATTGTTAAAAAGCTACATCGCAAGCACTTAAGAGAAACTATGCGTGTACCTTTTGACGAGACAAATACCCAGGTTCCAATAAGTTATGTAACAGGTAAATCAGAAACCTTTTACGCAAATCAAATAAGACCTTCTGGCAAACATCCACAACACGTGGAAATTATTCACAGCGGGGAAGTAATGCAATACATTCTTTTTCATCTCATTCTGTGAAAAGCACACTTAGGGGTGAACTGTACAAAAGTCTAAGCTCACCTAAACTTCTCGTGGCAGACGCAATTTGGTATTCCACTTCTATAACCAAACCCTGTTCAAATGTCACTTCTTTTTGTGATAAATCATTTGTCTTGGCGTAATGCAGTGACATTAGTGTTTTATTATGAACAAATAAAAAAAGTGGATTGATCAAATTATGTATTCTATTTATTAAATAATTAGGGTTAAAGGTGTTTTAAGTAATCAAATTAGATATTAAAGTCGAGCACAACAGCAAACAATCTAACCTGCACAACCCTTGCTTTTTTGTTCTTTTTTGCTGTTTTTGTCTTTTGTTTTGTCACATGTTGTTTGTTGTTTGATCGTGTGGACCTGATATGGACTGTTTTCAGCGCTTTTTGGCCACGACATTCGTCAAAGGAGCAGTATCTGTGCTTGGTGGTTGCGCCTTCTCGGCAGCACGCCTGTACCAGCACAGATTTTGATTGGGACGAATGTCGGCGCCATTGACTGTCGGTGCTGGACAGACCTGGGGCGCTTGTGTTTTTTGCGCCAGTAATGGGCAGCATTTTTCACAACCCCGATTTGTTCAGTGGCTATGTCAGCGCTGTTGGACAGTTGGCGTCGGTGCGGCTGGATGGATGGCCGCTGAAGTTGAGGATGAGGAGAGAGGAGCATTGGCGAAGAGCGCCGATGCGTATTTGGAACCGTGAGTCGCCGCTTGGAATTGAAATGGATTTCCATGGGACAGGAGAAGTGAACCAATCTCTTTTTTCATTAATGGATGCTACAGCTTCTTGTTGACTTTGAAACTTAGCTTGTAGCCGACGTGTGCACATTTTGAGCATGACGTCTCTGATCCACTGGTTAAAGGACACTTTGATTCTCTCCTCTTTCATCTCAAACCGCTTCAAACAACAAAGCGTGTGACGGAAAAGTGGTTAGGACTGCACGACTGTCCGTGTTTTATGTTAGGTGTTGTGTTTATTATTTTACTTTATGTTAACTGTTTTATAAAGCGCTTTGTTACAGCTGCCGCTGTTGTGAAAGCGCTATATAAATCAGAATGTATTGTATTGTATGTATTGTATAACCCTAAGTTACACTTCTCAGTTTCATCTGTCTTCTCATTTTTCCAAACTACTGTCAAAGTTTCTCACACACACTTGTGCAGTCATGCACGCACGCAGACACACACGCACACGCACATGCACATGCACACACACACACACACACACACACACACACACACACACACACACACACACACACACACACACACACACACAGGTTGTAGGTTTTCTTTTAGTTATGATGCGAAAAGAGTGGTCCAATGGGAGTTTGGTTAGCGCGTCAGCCTCACAGTGCAGATGTGCAGGCTTCGATTCCGGCCTTCTTGTGTAGAGTTTGCATGTTCTCCCCATGCCTGTGCGGGTTTTCTCCGGGTACTCTAGTTTCCTTCAAAAACATGCTTGGCAGGTTAATGGAACCCTCAAAATGGTCCCAAGGTGTGAGTGTGAGCACGGATGGTTGTTTGTCTGTGTGTGTGCTCTGCGATTGGCTGGCAACCAACCGACTGCCTGAAGACAGCTGGAATAGGTTCCAGCATGCCATGCGACCCAAGGAAAAGCGGTTCAGAAAAAGGATGGATGAAGGATGTGAAAATGCAGGCATTTACCAGTTTAGTTTATTTCATTTGGACACAGATCACACACGCATCAAGGTTCCCCCAGCTGACCAGCTCTCATGAACCTTCTCAATCCATTTTTGAAGGAATACGCTTGAGCTGCAGGCTAATCAGGTCAAAGATCATCAGTTGGCCATCCGCAGGTGGTTGCAATTTTCTTCCCTGAAACAATCAGCTTACAACAAAACACACCAATCACCACAGCAACAGTTTTGGATGGAGAGAAATGTGCACCTTTCTCCCCCAATCCGAAATCGACAACAATCAGCAGTTATCAGGATGGATAATTTGGCTTTATGACACTTGTGTCTGCGTAATCCTTTTGTTCACATATGATATCAACTAAAATGTAAATATCAGTCCAGTGGTTAGCGCATCGACCTCACAGTGCAGAGGTTCAATTCCAGCTCCGGCATCCCTGTGTGGAGTTTGCATGTTCACCCCGGGCCTGCTTCGGTTTTCTCTGGGTACTCCTGTTTCTTCCCACATTCCAAAAACATGCATGGCAGGCTGCTTGAACACTCAAAATTGTCCCTCGGTGTGAGTGTGAGCGCGGATGGTTCTTCGTCTCTGTATGCCCTGCAATTGGCTGGCAACCGGTGCAGGATGTCCCCCGCCTACTGTCCAATGACCGCTGGGATAGGCTCCAGCACCAATCGCAATCCTTGTGAGGATAAAGCGGATCGGAAAATGCATGTAAATATCCCTGAACTGCATGAGTGCATTGTTACATAATCACAGTCCGGTCACACAGACATTTTCTGATGGTGAGCTTTACCAAGTGTCAATCATGCAAGCGGTAAGGATTAAAGTACAGGGCTTGTTACTCCGCTGCTTTGTGCATTGCATAACAACAAGCAACTGTCCAATGAAGCATAGACACACATGCACTCTGCAGACATACTTTTTTTGTGTGTCTGAGAACAGTAATACTCCATCCGAGGACTTTATTTATTGGACTTTATTTCGCAGCTCTCATTTCTTTCGACCAGGGCTATCAATCAATCATTGATTGATTGACAATAATTAATAATAATAATACTTAAATGATGATGAGAAGGACAATTGTAAATAGCACTGCTATTTATCCATTTTGTATTTATATTGCACTTAATTGAACGGTGTTTGTTGTTTTTTTCTTCTTTCTTCTTTCTACCTACATTCTTGCTGCTGGAGGCTGTAAATTTCCCCAGTGTGGGACAAATAAAGGATATCTTATTTTTGTTGCAGGCCATTTTGGATTGATATCCTGCTTCAGAGGGCCATGATGACAGTGAAACTACATAAACGTTGAATCGTCTCATCACATTATTACTCATACACAACAATTTCATGGATTGCTAGTTTTGAAATCAGTCAACAATAATAGTTATCAATTATTGATCAAGGGAGTGTAAACAGACTGTAAAATAATTGCAAAATGTCATCGTTATTGATTACACATGACAATTTGACATTTCGGGACAGATTTTAGCAAGGATCATGCAAGTTGACAGACATGATTTGCTTTCTGGGGCCATAAAATGTCATAGTGGGCGAGATCTGGCCCCCAGGCCTTGAGTTTGACACCTTGCTTTAGATCATGCAGTGAAGTGTTTTTCTGGCTAACTTCAGTTTGTCAGACAGGTTCCATTCAGGAGATGTTGTGATTGATCAGACTTGTGTGTGGTCAATCAATATGCAATGAAAAAAAATGTGATCAGCCACAGTAAATTCATGATTTCACAAGCAAACACTTTTTCAAACAAAGCCATGTAACTTTGCATAGTTTTCTTTCCACTTAATAAATCAAATAATCCATTAAACAGTGAAATGTATGTTTACTTAGGCAATCTTTGTCTGATGTTGAGCAAAAATTAAGTGGAGAAATGTGAAAAAAAGAGAAAAAAAAATGAAAGGAGCTACACACTTTTTCATTACATGGTATACTGTCTATACACATATATATATATATATATATATATATATATATATATATATATATATATATATATATATATATAAATATCTCACCCCTCGGGTGGTGTCCGTCCCTCATTCAGCTCGGGTCCTCTACCAGAGGCCAGGAAGCTTGAGGGTTCTGCGCAGTATCCTTGCTGTTCCGAACACTGCACATTTCTGGACTGAGATGTCCGATGTTGTTTCCGGGATCTGTTGCAACCACTCATCTAGTTTGGGGGTCACTGCCCCGAGTGCTCCGACCACCACAGGCACGACTGTCACCTTTACCTTCCAGGCTCTCTCCAGCTCCTCTCTGAGCCCTTGGTATTTCTCGAGTTTCTCGTGTTCCTTCTTTCTGATGTTTCCATCACTTGGGACCGCTACATCCATTACAACGGCTTTCCTCTGCCCTTTATCTATGACCATCTTGTCAGTCTGGATCTGGAAGTCCCACAGGATCTTCGCTCTGTCATTCTCAACCACCTTCGGAGGTGTTTCCCATTTTGACCATATCCGCACAGTCCATACTCCGCACAGATGTTTCGGTAGACTATGTCAGCCACCTGGTTATGGCGCTCCATGTAGGCTTTCCCTGCCGGCTTGTCCTCCCATGATGGTCCCATGTAGGCTTTCCCTGCCAGCATCTTACACCCTGCAGTAATGTGTTGGATCGTCTCAGGTGCCTCTTTGCACAACCTACACCTTGGGTCTTGTCTGGTGTGGTATATCTGGGCCTCAATGGCTCTGGTGCTCAGGGCCTGCTCCTGAGCAGCCAGGATGAGTGCCTCTGTGCTGTCCTTCAGGGCAGCCCTCTCTAGCCACTGATAGGACTTCTTGAGATCAGCCACTTCAGTTATGGTCCGGTGGTACATCCCGTGTAGGGGCTTGTCCTCCCATGATGGTCCCTCTTCCAGCGCCTCATCTTCTGTTCCCCATTGTCTGAGACATTCTCTGAGTACGTCATCCGTTGGAGCCTTCATGTATTCATGGAGCTTGGATGTTTTCATCCTGGACAGTGGCTCTCTCCCCGGCCTCCTTCCTTTCGGCTTGCGTAGAGTCTCATGGTGCTGGATATGGGATGTAACCCTCCATGCATGGTAAGGAGCTTTCCAAGGTACTTGTAGCTGTCCTCAATGTCTGCTATTGTTCCTTCAGGGAGTGAGACCCCTTCAGTGCGGACTACCTTTCCTCTCTTAGTGACCATCCGACTACATTTCTCAAGCCCGAATGACATAGCCCATTTTTCATCAAGGTGCTCTGGTTCCCCAGCACCTGACGCAGACCTTGTTTGGCCGGGCGACGTCTGAGTCGGCATGTCATTCGTTTTATTGTCTCTCATCATTGTATGAGGTAGGCATTAGCGTGAAGGATCTTGCCCAAGGACCCACACTGGATGGTGTAATGTGCTAATTTTTGCCCCAAGCGGGATTCGAAACACCGTCTCCCGTATGCCAAATCGATGCCTTACCAACTGAGCTATCCAGCCGCTTAACCTCACAAGGGTGGGTGCTGGACCCTATCCCAGCTGCCTTCTGGCAGTAGGCGCGGCACACCGTAAACCGGTTGCCAGCCAGTCATAGGGCACACAGACACGAACAACCATCCGCACTCATACTCACACCGAGGGACAATTTAGAGCGTTCAATCAGTCTGCCATGCATGTTTTTGGAATGTGGGAGGAAACCGGAGTACCTGGAGAAAACCCACACAAGCACGGAGAGAGCATGCAAATTCCACATAGGGAGGCTAGAGCTGGAATTAAACCTGGTACCTCTGCACTGTGAGGTCGACGCGCTAACCACTCGACCACCGGGCCACCTGTAGCTATGCCATTTTCATATATAATGTAACAGTAACATAAAATATCATTTCAATATTTTTTAGGTACTTTTAATATACATTTTTTGATTTGGTTTTCTGTTTCTATTTCCTAATTACAACAAATAGGTCAACACAACACAAGCCTGTTATAAATATTCAATTTATTTTTTTAATAAAAATTCATATTTAATATAATTGAACTGCATGGCCCATTTCAAAAATTAATTGCCCACCTCTGACTTGCTGTATGGGAACCTGTGATCAGCTCAACTCAACTCAAAACTCCGCTGTATTTATTGAGCACTTTAAAACAACCACCGCTGAACAAAAAATGATGTACATCGAGCAAAAATAAAAAATAAAATACAGTAGAAAGTACAAAAACAGGAAAAATAGAAATCAGGTCAGTCAAACAAGCCATCACGTTTGTTCATCGGCTAAACCAGGAGTAGGGAATTGATCATGATTGTTTCAAGCTTCTACAGAGCTTGCTGATGAGCTGATCGTTTGAATCAGGTGTGTTGGAGTAGGGAGGGATCTAAAACAGGTCGGAATGCCTCTCGAATGAACCGGAGTTCTCTACCCCTGGTCTCCACTGTTAAAAAAAGGGTACTGTTGGGATTGATTTATGTTCTCCTAGGTACAACTTTTTGTAATGTACCGTTTGACCGTTGTTGAGGAATGGGAGCTGTCAATTTGCTCTTGGCCCTTCCTTGGTTACAGGTTCTTTTATCTCTCTATAAGGTGGAAGAAGACCCAAAACCACGTAGTCTTTTCTTCAGTTTATCACAACGCAACACGAATCGATTCGGGCTCCTGTGAGTCTCAGATTTCATCAGGAAGCCCCGAAGAAACACATTCATGAGATTATATAGAGACAATATGATAATGAGAGGCGGGGAGGTACGCCTCTCATGCAAATCCCGAAACAAAGAAAGTAACATGTCATCTGACCCGGTGTGGCCGGAGGAAGCCAGGAGCGGTGAGGTGAGACCAGACCACCACTACCCCCCATTTGGTGCGATGGCAGGAACACAGATACCTGAGATAAGAGCTCCTCTAAAACATGTCCCGTGGAGGGGGGCCCCAGAAGTGGTGGGGGTCGAGGGCACTAAAGTTGATTGTAATAACATTGAGCAGGAAATACCTTCAACCGCATTGTACATTGTTTCTTTCAGTGTCTGAACAAACACAACCAACAGGAAGGAACAACACCATAACCAAGTAAAAAGCAGAGATAAGGAAGATCAAGCAAAGTTCGATCTTGATATGATGACAAAGTATAGACCACTGCTGCTGGTCACAGATCTTGAGATTAGGGTTCCTCTTTGAGGGCACTTGAGAGCCTTCAGGGACTTTTATGAGGTGGTGGAGGCAAGAAAACCCTTGGGGGGCTGTTAATTAACCAAAGGGAAATGGGCTCTAAACTTCACAGTACATTCTTTGTTTTAACTACTTCAGCAGATTTTCAGGAGAGAGACTAGTGTCAATAGTTCTCATAGCAAGATGATATTCAACAATGTTCTACTACTACTTCTAGTGGAATAATTCCTTAACAAATCCCTCTCTTGATCACAATTAATATTGTGATCACAAAACTTCGGTGTCAAACTCCGTCGTCAAAGCGGAACAACCAATTCTGTCTTGTGCAAAGCATCATCAAACAAACTACAGCCAGAAATAACCGTCTCAGTGACGCCTGACATCAGTGCCCACATTAGTAGAGAAATAGAGACCAAAATAACCAGTATAGTCAGAAAGATATGTTATTACTTCTGGGCCCCCTGAGAACTTTGTCTTGGTTTCACGTCCAGTCGTCCTTCCGAATGTCACTTTGAAGTTGGAGACGCTTCTTGGGGCTGACGCATTCCTTCTCGGTAGACAGCGTGATGGGTCCTTTCTGTCACTCTGCGTGGTCCCATTAATCTCGGCTGGTGCCCCTTCCACTGTAGGACCCTCAGATACACATGCTCGGGATACGTCTGTGGTCTCGGGGTGGTCGCCCAGGAGTCTCGTCCGCTCCTGAAAATAGGAGACGAGAACACTCAATGACTCCTTGTCTGCTTCATGGGGAATCGTTTGTTGAAGAGCGCCCGGGTCCATGGATTGCCATGGAGCGGGGAACTCTTGGTCACGTCCCATCTTAAAAGGTGTGAGACCCGTGGTGGACTTAACGGTGGACCTCATGGTGAAAGCGCAAGTGGTAGCATCTCATCCCAATCCGATTTCTCTGAGGTCATCACCATCTGAGTTTTTTATATAAGCCTCTGATACGTTGGTTCGAGCTTACCTTGAATTGCAGATAAAAAAAAACCATGCCTCCCGAATTGGAGTCTTCAATTTAGTTGCCGACAGGACTGGACGTCCTTGAGGTCATCACCATCTGAGTTTTTGATATAAGCCTCTGATACGTTGGTTCGAGCTTACCTTGAATTGCAGATAAAAAAGCCCATGCCTCCCGAATTGGAGTCTTCAATTTAGTTGCCGACAGGACTGGACGTCCATCAATTTCATGCCGATACAAACCAGTCTCATCCCTGGCCACCCGGTTAGTTCTTCTCCTCCGGGAAACCCTCTATTGGTCTGAAATAAGGTTGTTAGTTTGGAAAACATACAATTTCCCATTTTTTATTCCACTTCCATCACTAAAGATCAAGTCGTCTTCTGCTGTCTCTTTAGTCATATAGTCTGCTTTGTCATCCCCTAGTTTTACGTGGGAAAAGTCCTTCTAATATAACTACTTCTTTTGGTTTTAGCAGAGCCTCTCTAAATTTTTTTTTTTTTTTTTTCTTCACGCTATGTTGAATCGATGTTCCTGTGGCAGTTTTTACAATTTTTTATTGTAAACATTTGCCTCATGCTGCCGCATATCTGATGCATGCTGAATGTTTTTGTTCAATTGGGTCCAATTGCATGCTGACGTATGTCAAAATTCATCAAAATTAGTCTTTTACTTCCCTGTTGTTCACGTTCCTGCCATTCACGTTCCCCTCTCTTTTCTGAAAAAGAAACAGAACCTTCTTTTTCAGAAATATCTAAGTAAATCAGCAAGACCAGGCTGCACAAAAGAAACCGGCATCGCTGTACCTTCTGATGTGTTCAGTCTCCCCAAAAATATAAAGGCAGTGCGCATTGTAATTTTCACATGCGATAGTTTGAAACCGCAAAAAGCCAAATGTCAAAGGAGCCACCACATGGCATCCAAACAACAAATCTTAGATGATGCATTACTATACCGAATAAGCACGACGCCATCCGTAGGTCGGAAAGAGGAGAGTACCTTGGATACTTGGATAAAAATTCCAGAAGACAAAATCGAATACGTGGGGCAACCGAGTGTAGTAAAATTTAACTCCAAGGTGAGAGAATGAGAAAATTCCCTATACGATTCTGAAAGAGGTATATGGAAAAAACCTTAGTGAATCGATTACAAAAAATGTGTACGAATGAGAATTTTTGTATATTTGAGTAGACGGCAAAAAAGCATGAGCAGCGCGGCCATGTCAGGCCTAGATACCAGTCAATGAGATGAGATCCTCTGACAGGTCCACTCTGGCTGCCACACCCTTCAGGACCTACAATAATTGAGGAGGAGGGAACATTAAACAAATTGCCTTGTGTTTCACCCAACCAGGCCATGCGATAAATTTCAATCTCTAGTTTGTCAAAAGCATTGTGCAGTGGGAAGGACCGATCAGCGGATGGTAAGGTCATATGGAGGAAGTCTAAGGAGACCAAAGCCGATACTGTTGGAAGACAGAGTTCAGTGATGGGTCATCGGCTGACTTTAGCAACAGTCAGCCTTGTATCAGCAGGCATTGGGAGCAAGTGTGGTCCAGCATGTTCAAGTTCATGACAGTCTTTCAGTGAGGCCAGCAGTGATCCCTATTGTTGGGGATTCAGGTACCCATGGAGCAGATGGGTATTGTCCATGTGGGGATGCCGTATCCTGTCATTGTTGTTGGTTTTGCGGAGGAGGAGTCAGAGCTTGTTGATCATAGCCTGATTGATGAACCAATGATTCACATCACCACAAATGAAACAGCCAGCTTTGCTCCCGTGACTTCCTCGTCCACGCCCACCTTCCCGTCTCGAACCTCCCCCCAGCCATGCGTCTCGGCCCTGCCTTGTGGGCAGGTCGTAATGTTGAGGTGGGGCTTGGAGCTGCGGTGGGGTTGTGATCAGCCGTGGTGGAGCCTGTTGAGAGACACTGATTGACATTTGATTAGATCTCCCAAGTTTCTCTTTTTTGCATGCATTACTGGTGGCTCTCTTAGCCTCTTCTATTCGTGGGTTCAAAAAGTTGTTCTGTAGCTTGGATGTTTTCTCAGTCTCTTCCTCGGCTCTCATTTGAGATTGCTGCACATAATATAGGAAATGAGTTCGCCAGTTCATGTCATCTGAAGTGGGGAGAGTGGGAGAGTTAGTCATCATTTTCTGCACATCAGACGGACAACCCCCCAGCACTGCTTGCCTGAACAAAGCCTGATTCAATGGATGACTATTGGGGTCCTGTCCTGTGACAGTCACCCAAGCATCCATAAAATTAACCAAATAAGTCATTGGGTGTACCTCAAATAGCAATTCAAACGCCAATTGTTGTGAAGGACCCAACGTTGTTGGATAAAGGGAACTCAGCGCGTCTGATTTTCTACTTCAGCAGATTTTCAGGAGAGAGACTAGTGTCAATAGTTCTCATAGCAAGATGAAATTCAACAATGTTCTACTACTACTTCTAGCGGAATAATTCCTTAACACCGTGCAGGGCTGAAAAAAAGAAAGCCTAGGTACAAATAAGTAAGTTTCTGGTTTGGAAAAAAAAGGTACATAAAAGGTCCAAACTATCACATAGGTGTAAACTGTAAAGGAAACCACATCTTACCCTTTTGTTCAAATGTAGTACAAACTCAGTGATTGGCTCAGTGATTGGCGACCCATACCTGGAAAACTCTAATGACTGCCATCTTGGATCATCCCCTCAGGACGAGTTTCTGTGACTTTTTTCTCCCTGTTCAGTGAGAATTTGAAGATGTTTATTTTTGGACAGTTTGTCCTACATTCTGTTGACTGTGTGAAACATCTACATGTGGTCACTGTCACAAAGGGCCACGCGATATCCTATTTATTCTATATCGCAATATCCTATTTATAATCCTATTACAGGTTATTAAATCACATCGACAATCAAACATACGTGCACTGCTACAAAACAGAGGAGTGCGGCAATAACGGCATATTTTTATATGTATGAGGATCTAATGCAAATACTGTGAGACGTTTCAGCTTCAGTGCAAATGCACGTTCAGAGAACAATTGAAGTATTGTAATACGACAGGCATACAATCCAATTTTAAAAAGTGGATTTGGTAGAATCAACATGACATGTTGCTCAGGAACCAGAATCCTGGAAAACATGTCAGCTCCAATATGGTTCTGAACACATTTATTCGACCTTCATCAACCAGTACTTGACCTCAATACCATCAAGCATGAAAAAGACCTTTTGGGGACGCTATCATTTTCCGTGCGCTCTCGACTATGAACTGAATTTACCCTCAGCAGGCTTGCTTTGAGGACTCAGACATTAATACGACATAACTTTCAACTAGTAAAAAGATTTTTTCTATTGATGAATGCAAGTTTTAATGATAATTTAATTTGGGAATGTCACTTCTTGAACCTTATCAGAGAAAACGTTTCAATCGCGCTTCCTACGATGTAGGAGGTTAGAGGTAGATTAAAAAAAAAAAAAGAGGCCAGCGACAAGGTACAGTCACGTGTTTAATTAACAATGAATGATATATTGGTTCAGGTATGTGCCACCACAATATTTTATGTTTGAATTTGAATCGCTAAACTTGAAATGAATGCACTGAAAAAACGAATTACACATAATGAATTTGCATTGTTCAATTGAAATCTTCACTTTGAAAATCTGAATCTGAATTGTCCAATTTGAATTTGAATTCCTTAATGAAAATTCAAATTTGTAAATTTTTTTTCACATTCAGTTTTACAAATGCATATTCAAATCTATCCATGCAAATTCAGTTGGTGTCAGGGAACATCCAAGTTCTTCAGGACGGGCAATCGATAGCAGAACTCAGATCTCATCTTTTTTCCAATCAGCATCTTTGTTGTGAGAATGAGACAAAAGGTTTCCGGATTTTTTTTTTTAAATCTCCTTAAGCTTTCACACCTCTCTTGAACTTTGTAGTTCAAGTCATCGGGTCAGAGAGGGATGAAAAGGTATATTATCAACGTATAAAAACAGAGCACCTTTGTCAGTACCATCGATTTCCTTTTTTCCTCCCCAAACCTTAATGGTACGGCCGCATTGAAATCCACACTTTAGGTATTACTGACATCTAGCGGTAGAAATAGCATACAGCACGTATCGATCGACAGTCGGGCCTCATCCATCCATTTTCAACTTTGCTTTTTCTGAAAAGGGTCGCGAGGGATGCTGGAGCCTAACCCAGCTAACTTTGGGCAGAAGGCAGACTACACTATGAACTGGTCGCCAGTCAGTCATAGTGTCACATTTCGGTTTTTCGGTCTGGCCAGCAGGTGGCAGGAGCGGTCTCTCTAGCACACCTGCTGGCAATCATTAATCAATAGAGACACTATTTAAGGACTCCTACGTTCGACACCTGTTGTGGGAGTATTGTTTTTGGCATTGCTTACCTCATTGCTCATTGACTAGTGGCTTTTGACCTCGTCGTGTTTTCGCGTGTCGTCTCGGTACCAAGTTTGTGTGTGAGTACCATTTTGTTTTGATGATCTGGCTTTTCTTGCGTGTACATAGTGTTACATTGTTTTTCGTTCGTAGTTTGTGGGCTTTACTTTCTTTTTCTTGCTCTTTTGTGCAAGCACCTTTTGTTAGTCACGTTTGATTTACCTCCTGGTCCGCATTGTGGACCAGCGCTTTATGTTCTCGCTTATTTTCGGTTTGGACATTAAATTGTCTTACTTCGGAGACCTTGTTTTTGTCTACGTTTTTTGGATCACCCTCCCTAAGTCGGTTTACCCGAGTTCGTAACAGAATACTCCCACCATAATGGATCCTGTAGACATTAACAAGATCATGACCGCCTTGACCAGCCAGGGGCAATTAGTGGGCCAGCAACGACAGGAGCTCTCGGAGCTCCGGGAGGCAGTCGCCGTCCTAGCCCAGCGGCTGGAGATATTGTGTTCCCAAGGGGAACACGCGACCCCCCGAGAAACGCCACCCCCAAGGGTCCCGGCGGCTTCATCCGGGACACCCTCTTCCCCGATCATGGGGCGAGAGCCCAATCTCCCCCACCCCCCTCGCTACGGGGGAGAACAGGCTCTCTGCAAGCAATTTTTACACCAGTGCTCTCTGATATTCGACCAACAACCAGCTACGTACGAGAAAGATAGCACGAAGGTGGCGTTCATTATGAGCCTGTTGACTGGTCAGGCGGCGTCTTGGGCAGTAGAGATCAGCAATGCTCAACCCGGGCTTCGGTCTTCCTACCCAGAGTTTGTCGCTGAGTTCCGGTGCGTATTTCAACATCCGGTTATGGGAAGGGAGGCCGAAGGTCGGCTATTAGCTATTCGGCAAGGACGACAATCCGTTGCCGAATACTCCATCTCTTTTCGCATATTGGCTGCCCGTAGCGGTTACGGGGACCGCGCCCTGTGTGGTTTGTTTCGCCGCGGGTTAAGTGCGGCGTTAAAGGACGAACTGGCAACCCGCGACGATAGCCGCAACTTGGAGGAGCTCATCGATTTGGCCCTCATTGTGGACAACCGCATGCGGGAGCGTGAGAGGGAACGTACGGAAGAGCGAGGAACTACCCGTGTCCCACCCCGACGTACGGGTCGTCGGCCGGCTGAGCACGAGTCCTGGCGACCACCCGGACCCGAGCGTCATTCGTGTTCCGATCCAGCCGACGCATAGGAGTAGCCCATGCAGCTGGGAGGCGGACGCCTGGGACCAGCGGAGAGAGAGCGTCGGATTCGGGATCGAGCCTGCTTCTACTGCGGCCAATCTGGACACCGGGCTTCCAACTGTTCCTTGACACCGTCCCGTCCGTCCGGGCGCCCCGAAAACTGTGAGTTTGTGCCCGATACTGCGCCACGTGAGTCGAGACGGGAGGAGGTCCATCCGGGACATCCACCAAGACTCGAGTTGGACGGAACTCTTCATGGTCCGTTACGGGTCATTTCTGTTCGGGCCTTGGTGGACTCTGGGGCGGACAATTGTTTTGTAGACCCCAGCCTAGCTAAGGAACTGGGTTGCCAGGTTGAGGTCCTAAGGGAGACAAAGCGGGTTCACGATCTTGATGGGCGACTCCTGGCGGAAGTGAAAGAAATCACCGCGCCGGTGAAACTAACATTATCAGGCAATCACATCGAATACCGTAGATTCTATATCATGCGGTCTCGATCCGTACCGTTAGTGTTGGGGTTGCCGTGGCTGCGCGAACATAACCCGGTCATTTCCTGGGAACGTCCGGCAATCGAGAGTTGGAGCGCATTTTGTTATACTCACTGTTTGCGCTCGGCGGCAGAAAAGAGAGGGCCGACCTGGAACGAGCCACCAGAAGTTATTTGTTTAGATAAGGTTCCGCGTATTTACCATGACCTACGCCAAGTGTTTAGTAAAGACCGTGCCCAGTCCTTGCCGCCTCACCGGCCGTACGACTGCGCCATCGATCTTTTGGAGAACGCCTTACTCCCGAATTCCCGTCTATATCAGGTCTCTCAGCCGGAACAAGAGGCGCTGAGAGAATATATCGATAGCTCACTCTCGGCTGGCCTCATTCGGCCGTCTAAATCCCCGTTGGGGGCCGGATTCTTCTTCATCGAAAAGAAAGACAAGACGTTACGCCCGTGTGTCGATTATCGGGGCCTGAACGAGATCACTATCAAGAACAAATACCCACTTCCGTTATTAGATTCGGCGTTCGCCCCCCTCCAATCCGCCACTATATTCTCCAAACTCGATTTACGAAGCGCTTACCATCTGGTCCGTATTCGTGAGGGGGACGAATGGAAGACGGCATTTAAGACCCCATTAGGGCACTTTGAATACCTAGTCATGCCATTTGGGCTGACCAATGCGCCCGCAGTATTTCAGTGTCTCATTAACGACGTATTAAGAGATTTTCTGAACCTGTTTTGTTTTGTTTATTTAGATGACATCTTAATTTTCTCTCGGACTCTTGCAGAACATCAGCACCATGTCAGGCTGGTTTTGCAGCGTCTACTAGAGAACCGGTTATTCGTAAAAGCAGAAAAGTGCGAGTTTCACGTCGAGTCCATCTCCTTTCTGGGGTTTATTATCGAGAAGGGTCAGCTGAGAGCTGACGATGCCAAAGTTAAGGCCGTGGTAGAGTGGCCCACGCCCACCAACAGAAAGCAGTTGCAACGTTTCCTGGGTTTCGCTAATTTTTACCGCCGCTTCATTCGCAACTACAGCCAGAGAGCCCTGCCGTTGACCCGGCTAACCTCGGTCAAGATCCCCTTTAGGTGGGACACTGATGCTGACCACGCGTTCGCCGAATTAAAGAAAGCCTTCACGAACCCTCCTGTATTACAGCATCCTAACCCCTCTATTCCGTTTGTCGTAGAGGTGGACGCGTCGGAATCCGGCGTGGGGGCCGTCTTATCGCAGCGATCCCCAGTCAACCAAAGACTTCTCCCCTGCGCCTTCTTCTCTCGTCGCCTCAGCCCAGCAGAAGCCAACTACGACGTGGGGAACCGCGAACTGCTAGCCGTCGTTTTGGCATTACAAGAATGGCGACATTGGCTCGAAGGTACTGAAGAGCCATTCACGGTGTACACTGATCACAAGAACCTTGCCTACATCCGGTCAGCCAAGAGACTAAACTCCCGCCAAGCACGGTGGGCGCTTCTCCTCACTCGCTTCAATTTCACGCTCACCTACTGCCCGGGCTCAAAGAACATTAAACCGGATGCCCTCTCCCGCATCCATGACCCTGCGGAGAGGGACAACGAACCCCAAAGCATTGTTCCGGACCATTGTATTGTGGGGGCACTGAGGTGGGCCGTCGAACGTAAGGTCAAGGAGGCCCAGAACGGAGTTCAAGTCCCGGCTGGTTGTCCGACCGGGAGACTGTTTGTGCCCCCACCTCTGCGCGCAGAGGTGTTACAGTGGGGGCACACTTCTAAGGTGGCATGCCATCCAGGGGTGAACCGGACCTTGGACCTCGTGTCGCAGCGGTTTTGGTGACCGGAGCTACGCAAGGATACCCAGGACTATATCAAGGCCTGTTCCACCTGCGCATGCAGTAAGGCGTCCCACCAACTGCCGGCTGGTTTGCTGCAACCGCTGCCTACCCCTTCTCGACCATGGTCCCACATTTCCCTGGATTTTGTCACCGGCCTGCCTCCTTCCCGGGGAAAATCCGTCATACTCACCATAGTTGACCGCTTCTCTAAATCTGCCCATTTTGTTGCGTTGTCCAATCTGCCCTCTGCTCAGGAAACCGCCGACCTCCTAGTGAGACATGTCTTCCGTCTTCATGGAATTCCGGTGGACATTGTGTCAGACCGGGGCCCTCAATTCATCTCCAGGGTATGGAAACGTTTCTGCCAGGCCATGGGGGCCACGGCGAGTCTGTCTTCCGGATACCACCCACAGTCCAATGGTCAAACGGAGCGCATGAACCAAGATTTGGAGGCAGCTCTGCGCTGCGTTTGCCTCGATCGCCCCTCCTCGTGGTCGGTCCACCTGCCTTGGGTGGAATACGCCCACAACACCCTCGTCTCATCAGCGACCGGTCGGTCTCCTTTCATGGCAGCATATGGTTATCAACCTCCTCTGTTTCCTTCTCAGGAGGGTCAGGTGGAACTCCCTTCCATACAGCTGCATCTACGACGGGCCCATCGCGTATGGAAGGAGACCAGAGCAGCACTGTCACGCACGGCTCAGCGGAACCGGCAGATCGCTGACCGTCGCCGACGCCCAGCACCCAGCTATCAGGTGGGACAGAAGGTGTGGCTGGCAACTAAGGATCTACGACTCGCAGGTACATCTCGCAAGTTGGGGCCACGCTTCACTGGACCGTTCGAGGTGGAATCGGTCCTCAGCCCCGTCTCCGTCAAGCTCCGGCTGCCGCCCACCATGAAGTGTTCCATGTTTCCCTGTTGAAGCCGGTGGCCACCAGTCCCCTGGCTCCTCCGCCCACGTCGCCGCCTCCTCCACAAATCGTTGACGGTGAACCAGTGTACACCGTGCGTGAAATCTTGGACTCTCGGCGCAGGGGTAGGGGTTTTCAGTATTTGGTTGACTGGGAAGGCTACGGCCCAGAGGATCGGCAGTGGGTCCCCGGCTCCTGGATCTTAGACCCGTCCCTGCTTCGGGCATTCCATGCAGCGCACCCGCCGAAGCCGGGTGGTCCGCCAGGAGGCGTCCGTTGAGGGGGGTGTACTGTCACATTTCGGTTTTTCGGTCTGGCCAGCAGGTGGCAGGAGCGGTCTCTCTAGCACACCTGCTGGCAATCATTAATCAATAGAGACACTATTTAATGACTCCTACGTTCGACACCTGTTGTGGGAGTATTGTTTTTGGCATTGCTTACCTCATTGCTCATTGACTAGTGGCTTTTGACCTCATCGTGTTTTCGCGTGTCGTCTCGGTACCAAGTTTGTGTGTGAGTACCATTTTGTTTTGATGATCTGGCTTTTCTTGCGTGTACATAGTGTTACATTGTTTTTCGTTCGTAGTTTGTGGGCTTTACTTTCTTTTTCTTGCTCTTTTGTGCAAGCACCTTTTGTTAGTCACGTTTGATTTACCTCCTGGTCCGCATTGTGGACCAGCGCTTTATGTTCTCGCTTATTTTCGGTTTGGACATTAAATTGTCTTACTTCGGAGACCTTGTTTTTGTCTACGTTTTTTGGATCCCCCTCCCTAACTCGGTTTACCCGAGTTCGTAACACATAGGGCACATATAGAGACAAACACCAGATTTTTGCAAAAAAAGACAGCAACTGGTTAGCACGTGGGCCTCACAGTGCAGAGGTGCGGGGTTTGATTCCGGGCCTCGGCCTTCCTGTGTGGAATTTGCATGTTCTCCGCGTGCCTGCGTAGGTTTTCTCCAGGTACTTAGCCCCCCCCCACACACACATTCCAAATACATGCATGGCAGGTTGATTGATCACAACTGTCCCATGTCGCAGTTAACTCTGTTAGCGGATGATACTACTGTCTTTCCAACATACAACAACTCAATTGAAATGGCTGTTAATAAATTAAACTGCTTTCTGATGTATCTTGATTGACCTTTCAATCCATGGCAATCCTTTAAAAAAAAAAAAGCAATATCCCTTTAAATCTTAAAGGAAATACTTGGGCAGTACATATCAAAAAATCAAAACTCCAATCTCACAATGAACTTTGAAAACAAGTCCAAAACGAATTATTAACGATTATTATATTAGGGCATATATACTTGACAAAATGGAAAGTCTAATAATATTTTGTTTTATGTTGTCTTGAGAAGGAAGAAATTTCATCTGTGCTGTATAACATACAGCACATTTGACAATAAAGTTGTATCCAATCCAATATGCCAAATAGCATTGCAGTGGTCTCAAACAAGCTACTTAAAACAAGCAATACAGTCAATCTTAACTTCATTTAGTGAAAGAAGCCTCACTATCAGAGAAAAGGTCAAATGGTTCAAGAAATAAAAGATAGTGACCTGAAGGTTATTGATTTTGATTACCCTCATGGAACACTTGTTGATTGAAATCCTGGCTCAACAACGCGAGCACAGTCTGTTACTGTGTCACCAACTTTGTATTTAACAAAAAAATATTACATTCAACAGGATTTTACAATAAATAAATGGTCACTTAAATGATCAGAGTTCCATAAACAATAATTATTGGATTGGAAACTGTTATATGTGCACAATTACTCACCATATTCCAAGACAGATAGAAACAAGTCACTGTTTTATGAAGATCTGATGAACACAGATGGTGCCATGCTAAGTTAGGAGCAACGTTGGGTCAAATACAATTTCTATCCTCCCAGATCTGGATTTGAAAGAAGGAAGAGAGCTTTGCCTAAAAAAAAAAATATTTTTCTTACTAAAAGTACAGCTAAACACCCAGCTAGCAACTCACGATTGGGTGCCATTGGTATTGAGATTTCTCTCAATGAGAACAAAAAAATGTACTACAAAATTCATTTGACAGTCTTTCTGAGAATCCATTCCCTTGTAAAATTACTAGCAATAACACAAGAAATAAATATGATAAAACATCTATTGAAAAGCTAAGAACAATTTATTCCCATCTTCCTATTCCACCAAAGGTCAACGAGAGATACTTTAAAATGATGAATTGTCTTCGTCCTGCCAACGAATTGCTAAAAAAACAAACAAACAAAAAACCCAAAACGATTTTAAAGTAGACGATAATGAATGTGCTTTCTGTGAGAATGAGGTACAGAAAATCGACCACATATTTTTTTGAATGTACAATATTATGTCCAAACCTGGACTGGCGAACATTTTGTTGTTTCTGGCGCCACACTGTGGCGACTCAGACTCCTGTTTTGTTCTGTAGTTCTTGTGTTTTTTACTTTGTTTTAAATGTGGTTTTTCTCATTCTCATCATTATCGTTTTTGCACTCGAGTCTCTTGTTTGTTTGTTTGTTTATTGAACATAAAACATATACAGTAATAATTTGACAGAAAATAAGGTAGATAAAAAAGTAAAAAGAAAGAAATCAGTCTTCATTCAACAGTTATTATGTTCAAGGGAGTAGGATGAAGTAAAAAACTTATCTAGTCCTTATGTGTTTATATCTACTAAATCATTTTTATATCAATCAGAAAAGAAAAAGTAAGAAGTCTCCATTAAGGCTCATACTTTACCCTTAACCGTGATATTTTTACAACTTTTGGTTTGTATCGGGATTATATACATCCTCACTCTGGCACTCTTGTGTCAATTTTCTCTTGTATTCATAATGGATATTTCAATACCTTTCTCTATTTATCAACTTAGTTCTGATTTATCATTATATTTAATGTTTAGAATTTATCATTTTAACTCTGATTGATGTAGGTTGTTTGTACTATTTTTTTGAATTTGTTTTTGAACTCAGCAAGTTACTTGTAAGTATTTATATTATTTTTCTCTTTTGATCATGCTCTCATTTTTGTTTCGTGAAAATGGACTCTCGTCATTTCGTTTATATTTTCGGATGTAATATTCCTTTGCCTTTGCGAGAGCTTTTTGTTAATGTATTGTTTTTCCTGGTTGTTTTTGACTCGCGATTTCTGTTTATACTTGCCGTTCCTCCTTTGTTTGTTTGAAATATTTTTTTTGTTTAGATCCGATTGCCATTCACTTCGTCCACAAAATGTGTCCATTTCCCATTGGGGACAATAAAGTATATGAAATGAGATTTTGAAGATCCACCCATACCAGGGTACATTGAAACATTAACTTCAACACAAGAACAAAGAGCTGTGTTATAATTTCATTCTCTGCCCGGCCATTATTTCCCACTGGCTCAAGGAAATATACTGTATTTTTTATTTTATGTTTTTCTTGGCGGGTTAACCACATTTACCTTCTATTTGCTCTGAAGGGCGTTTAGGCCTTTGTGATGTTGTCCACCAAAGTTTATTGAAAAGCTGTTGCCATGACAACATGCTATTCGCCAAGAAAACAGCACAACTTTTCAAGGTTCTAAACGGGCTTGAAAACTCATGAAACTTTGCAAACACACCAGGCCTGGCAACAGCATCAATATTTTGTCAGGCTACTGTGTGATTAAAAAAAACGGTTTAACAACGCCCGCTCCATTCTTTTTTTGCAAAGTAGCTCTGGTTGTATGTGTCACCAAGTTCTACCAAAAGTTGGACCAAGAAGAAAAAAAAACCAGTGAAAATAAGTATCGTAATTAATAGCATTTTAGTTGAAGAGCTTCTTGATGCTGAAGTATTAACAACCTTAAAAATGTTGATACTTTTGGGCGGCTGGCGTAAAGGGTGCCCAGGGTGTCGTTAAAACAAATGTGTCAAGCACTGCAGATTAGTCTCTACATTGCAAGGCATAAGCAACAAAACTTGTGCACTACAACGTACAATGTAGAATCATTAGATACTGAGATTTCTTCAGAAAGCGCATTTTGCATACCAAAAAGCATTTTGCATTCCTGTTGATGGTGCTTCAACGTGGGTTGCGTTGTTATTAAACCCCAAAAGGGGGCAGTGTTGTCCCATATAGAAGTTTACCACCATGTTGCACTGTGATGAAAGAGGGCGCTACTGCCTGGGATCAGACTACAGATATTCCTCTTCTTTTACATACAGTATCTCATGAGCCGAACTGGGCACCTAGGAGCAACAAATAGAGACAGATAAGGAGAAATAGCATCTACAGGATATGTGGCTGAAGCATTTACACTCAACACTGGTATATATTGTAATAAAGTAAAAGGAACAAAGTGCGGACTCTGAAATCTCAACAAAACTGTCTAGAGCTCAACAAACATTTTATCGTCAGTAGCGGTGAAGACTCAGTTATGGCTGTACTTCTGTTTCCCATTTGAATGTATATTCAAGGTCGACAATGGTTTGTCGTCACAGTGTGTACATTCTCTAATTGTCCCACTGGGATAAATAAAGTTTTCTGAATCTGAAATCCTGTAATTGTGGCTTTCCTACTGCATTAGTGTAATTCAGTGATTAACTACGGTTACTGCGGCCCAGTGGTTAGCACGTCAACCTCACAGTGCAGGGATACCGGGTTCAATTCCAGTTCCGGCCTCCCTGTGTGGAGTTTGCATGTTCTCCCTGGGCTTGCGTGGGTTTTTTCCGCGCACTCTGGTTTCCTCCCACATTCCCAAAACATGCATTGGCAGGCTGATTGAACAGTCTAAATTATTTTCTACTCATAATTAATGCAAATGCAGAATGTCTGTAATGCATGAAAACTGTTCAGTATTTGGGCATTCTTGATCCATCGTCCCGTTTTCAAAGTTGTGATTTAAAGTTTGATAAGCCTCAAAGGATTTCAAAATGGGTTGCAGCATTTGGACTCACGACGTGTTGATAGACGGGGCAAAATGTTGATCCGTTTTGGGAAGTAAGGCCAATATTATCGTCTTTGTTTTGCTTAAAACACATGCTTTGTTTGCTTTCATGGTGAACAAAATCCGAAATATTAACAATTGACTGAAAGTCAAGGATTTGGACTTTTCAAATCAAAGAAAAGTTCAACCCCCCTTCTTTCTTCATGTTTTGCGTGCAGTAAGCTTGCTGGGAACAATGATGTCGCAAGGATTTCTTCTTCTTTTTGCCACTGGGCATTCAATTATGTTGAATTATGCTTCACTGTCATTGTGTTTTAACTTGGCAGTCTAACTACAGCAAACTAAAAATAGAATCTTGTTAAAAAAGCGATGACATTTAATCAGGGTCAAACGAAAAGTGAGTCCTGTATGATCAAAGCATATTTTGGAATTCAGTGACACAATTTTACTTAGGGTTGTGTCAGTCGTTTGTGTACCGCACACAAAACTTTATCCACCAAATTAGCCATACACATGCGCCCGCCACTTTAGAATGATAAACCACAGTGCACCTTTGAGGACAAAATCCATTACATTTGCCATTGTGATTAACACCTATGGCAAACTATTGGTCACGTCAACAATTATGTTTCCCATATAGCAAAATAATCTCAGTGGATGATACAATTTCCAGCTCTGTGCTCCCCACAGTATTCTTATCATTGTAAACTGTTTCTTGTATGACCGAGGACTTTATCAGTTAATTCCTGCACTGAGTTGTCAGACAAGAGGAAGACCCGAGGACGTTTTATCGAAAATGTTTTTTTTTCGTTTGAAAAGCATACTGGCTCACGTTTGATATTATCGAAATTCCCAATCAAGATTTTCAATCTAAATTCCTGTCTTACTATCCGCTGCAGATCTAGCTCAGTATGCATTTTACATCCAGCCCTGAATCTTCAGTATACCTGGTTGACTCCACCAACTACGAGAAGTCGATCTCTGATGACGATGGAGGAGGCCGAGCATCGGGGGAACGTCATGGAAGCCAATCGCTCCCATTTTTTCTTCAGAGGATGAAAAGCCTCAACAGTGTCCAGAGCAGAGGGCTCATGACCTAATCACATCACAACATCGTAATCACATAAGTGGCGAAATTCCAAATTGAAAGACATAACATGTTGGAATGGGCAAGCTCAGATGCACACAGACCTCTATAGGGCTGGGAGAATACAATATCAATATGTAACGTGATAGGCACGTGATCAATCTCAATGGAAAATACGTTCAATAGAAATACAATCTTAAAGAAAACCGCTCCACAATCGAGGCTACAATAAAGCCCACGCTATGTTAATGTTTAGCCTTCAAGTCTCAGAACCTGTTTTAAAAAAGAATCCTGTGCACTGAAATGAAAGAAAAGTGTGATGGCACAAAAATAAATTGTTGATAACAGGGGGAAGGTCACATCTCTAGTTTGGCAATATTTTGAATGTTTTAAGTGGCTGAAATTATTGAATGCTAGTTTGATATTTCGGTGACTGGACTTGGCTACATGTTTGTTTCATATTACAAAAATATTTTGTTATGTGTTGGAGATGTTTGTATTATGTTTGATGTGAGGACAGATTCATTGTAATGGTTGACACAATACCAAATACATTCTGTTTAAAACAGCGTTTATTTAATCTTTTGTCGATTTTTACAGTGGTAAAACATACGCCAGCTTAAACATACGGCATGCATGCCAAGACATACAGATACAAGCTAAAAACACGTTTTTAAAAAGGCAACGAAAGCAGAACTCAGTTCGGGTGTATTTTATTTAGCCATCGTACAATGTTCTCACGTTTTTCGATCAATCATCACCCAGAAATGCATCAAAGTCCTCATCCTCTGTATCAGAAGCAGAGGACTGCACATCCCATTTGTCATTGAACGCATCACATGCTAAAGTGTGAGTTGCTACGCATTGCCGAGCGGAAAGAAGGAGCAGCAACAGCAAAGTCAACATTTCTCTCGTGTGAAGCTTTCCCACATTTGAAAGTAAAGAACAGAGCGAAACATGGTGGCAGCGCGTGTGTGTAGAAAGAATTGAACAATTGTGCAAGTACCGTAATCCATCACAAACGCCGCGTTCTATCTTGTTGTCAGAGTCACTCTCATTGCCATGCAGCTAGACAGAAATGATGCCGGCTTTGCCAAAAACTCGAACAACAGTGCAAGCAGACACGTTCGTCCAAGCAGCCACAATCCATTTGCAAATTGTGGCGTAACTCGCCCAGCGCTGCCTCTCACTCTTTGTAAAGTTGTGTTTGCCATCGATCATCCATTGTTCCCATGCCGTTCGCAACTTTACTTTGAACGCCCGGTTGATGCCGATGTCCAGCGATTGGAGTTCTTTAGTCAAACCTCCGGGAATAAAGGCAAGCTCAGAGTTCATTTGTTTGACTTGGTTTTTGAGATGGGCACGCATGCCAAAAGCATAACCGATGGCTTGAAGTTTGAACTGAGTTTCGTAGGCGTGTCTCTTTGTCGAATTTATTTTCGGGGGTTGTTTTGCAACTATGCAAATTGCCACACTCTATACAAGTGTTGGTACCTGCTTGCAGCGTCCCTTTAGCGTCCACTTACACGCCCACCCTTCACTCATTGGCGGACTTCTCCCCCGCATGCCTGTCCTCTCTCACTTCTGCCTTCTCTCTCTCTCTCTCTCTCTCTCTCTCTCTCTCTCTCTCTCTCTCTCTCTCTCTCTCTCTCTCTCTCTCTCTCACTCTCTCTCCCTCTCCATATATGTATATATACACGCCCACCCTTCCCTGATTGGCCGACTTCTTTCCCGCATGCCTGGCCACAGTCACTTCCGTTTTTTCTCTATATAAACAGTGTGTCGGCTGTCAGTCAGATTTTGGAACTCAGCGCATACTAAAGACGCTCCGCACCATAAGGCGTCCTGTCCATTTTGGAGAAAATTTAAGACTTTTAATGGCGCCTTATAGTCGTGAAAATATGGTAGTTTGTTTTTTGGTAAATCTCCAAATACAACAAAATATTAAAAATTATTAATATAAATAAATAAATAAATAAAAATATTAAAATAATAACTACAAAATAAAAATAAAATTAACAATAAAATAAACATCAAAAACAGTAAGAAAACCTTTCTGATCAATACAAGTACTGAACACGGGACTTGCTTCAGATAATAAAAAATACATAAAACAGACCCTTAAATCACAGTGCTTTAAGTTAGCACTTCAGAAATAACACTGTTCATGATTACAGAATAACGTGTTGAAATAAACATACCGTATTTTCACGACTATAAGGCGCTATTAAAAGTCTAAAATTTTCTCCAAAATGGACAGTACGCCTTATAATGCGATGCGTCTTTTCTATGAGCCGAGTTCCAAAATCTGGCTGAGACCCGACATGCTGTTTATATAGAGAAAAGACGGAAGTGAAGTCGGCCAATCAGTGAAGTGCGGGGAATCGGTCGGCCAATCAGTGAAGTGCGTCCGCGCACTTATATTTACATATCTCTCTCTCCATAATTTACATATATGAAGAGAGGTGGACGTGAGGGAGGACAGGCACGCAGGGGGTGGGTCCGGCAATGAGTGAAGGGTGGGCGTGTAAGGCACGCCTCTAGCAGGTACCAGCACATGTATAAAAGGTGAGTGTGTGCATTATTGCAAAACAACTTCGGTTTTGGTTTTCAAGAACCCCCGAAAATGAGTTCCACAAAGAGACACGCCTACGAAGCGTAATTCAAGCTCCAAGCCATCGGTTATGCAGTGAAACACGGGAATCGAGCAGCCGCCAGAGAATTTAATATCAACGAATCCATGGTTCGCAAATGGAGGAAGCAGGAGAACGAGCTTCGCCAAGTCAAAAAGACCAAGCGCAGTTTCCGTGGAAATAAGGCGAGGTGGCCAGAGTTGGAAGACCAACTGGAGCGGTGGATTCTTGATCAAAGAGCAGCCGGCAGAAGCGTCTCCACGGTCACCATTCGACTAAGGGCGAAAACGTTAGCCGAAGAATTGAAAATTGAACATTTTCAAGGAGGTCCGTCTTGGTGCTTTCGCTTTATGAAACGGCGCCATCTATCTATGAGAGTGAAGACGACCGTGGCTCAGCAACTTCCAGCGGACTACAAAGAAAAGCTGGCCGTTTTCCGCACCTACTGCAGTAAAAAGATTGTCGACAAACGCATCCAGCCTAACCACATTACCAACATGGACGAGGTCCCGCTGACTTTCGACATCCCGGTGAACCACACTGTGGAGAAGAAGGGGACCAGCACGGTTGCGATACGCACAACGGGGCACGAGAAGTCAGCTTTCACTGTCGTTCTTGCTTGTCATGCTAACGGACAGAAACTGCCACCTATGGTGATTTTCAAGCGAAAGACGCTGCCGAAAGAAAAGTTTCCAGCCGGCGTCATCGTGAAAGCAAACCAAAAGGGCTGGATGGACGAGGAGAAAATGAGAGAGTGGCTAAGTGAGGTGTATGTTAAGAGACCGGATGGCTTTTTCCATGCCTCGCCGTCAAAGACAAAGTCAAGCAAATGAACTCCGAGCTTGCCGTCATTCCCGGAGGCTTGACGAAAGAACTCCAACCGCTGGACATCGGCATCAACCGGGCGTTCAAGGTGAAGTTGCGAGCGGCATGGGAAAAATGGATGATCGATGGCGAACACAGCTTCACGAAGAGTGGGAGGCAGCGCCGGGCTAGTTACGCCAAGATCTGTGAATGGATTGTAGCTGCTTGGACGAACGTTGCTCCTAGTACAGTTGTTCGAGCTTTTGGCAAAGCCGGCATCATTTCCGTGGAGCCACATGACGACGAGAGTGACTCTGACAACGAGGGGGAACCCGGCGGTTTGAATGGATTACCGATACTTGCACAATTGTTTAATTCGGACACAGAAGATGACGACTTTGATGGCTTTCTGAGTGATGCTTGAGCAAAAAACGTGAGTACCTTGTAAATAAAATACACCCGAACTCAGTTCTGCTTTCGTTGCCTTTTTAAAAACGTGTTTTAGCTTCGAGCTTCAGTGTGTGCTTCAAGCTAACGTGTTAGCGAACGTGTTAGCATGCATGCATGCCGTATGTTTAAGCGTATGTTTTACCACTTTAAAACTGCGCCTATTCTTGCGGTGCGTCCTGTATATGTGTAAAATACAGAAATGTCACCCATTAATGAGACTGCGGCCATTGGTACGGTGCGCCGAATAGTCGTGAAAATACGGTAAGTCACTTCTCGAGGCTACAGAGGACACAGGAGCTATGCTGACTTCATGCCTCGTACATGGGTGTTCCCCTCGAGTTTAGTTTGGTGAAGAGATTTGCTTTAGCTCGCTATATTGCTAACGATTTCGGTGCTAATGTTAACTGAAGCTGCACTCGCGACTGGTTGCTTTGCATTGATGTGGTAGGCTAAACTTGAGCTGCCTCGGTGGTTAGCAAACTCCTTACATATTTGGCACAACACTCTACCTTTATCCAGAGTGCCATCAGGGATTTTGGAATGTCAATTTTCCATTCATTGGGCCGAGAACTCTCACATGCTCATTCACGTTCAGCTATCCTCTCCTCACCGCTGCTTACCTGGCCCTCCCAACTCCAATGGGAGCCTATCAGTTTCTGCTAAACAAGCCCAAACATAATGACAGCCAATCAATGTTCAATCAAGTCCAATCAATCAAGGCTGTGATTGACCATTGTTTCCCACCCTCTCCAACTCGAACACAGGAAGCCAACATATAAAATGGGAGATTATAAAAAAGCAACCCACCAACAGGTACAATAAAATTAGAGATTAAAATTTAGATTAACGCGATTAAACATATCGCGGTAAATATGACTGTAATTAACTATTCGCAATTAACACGATAATTTGTCACCTCTAATTTTAGAATCATTTTATGGCATCTCAGAAAAAAATACTGTCGTTCCACTTTTCTATTAGGGAGGGGGTTTTGCACCATCTTGTGGCATCTTGGTGCCAAGAAAATATTTTCACACTTCTTAAATGAGAGACAAACTTTGCATTTTGGGAGGAGCCAAGTTTAGCCGGGGCAGACAGAAAAAGTTGAGAGGTCGCCATCATTAAATTAACTTTCAACCATTTAGTTTAGAGGTAATGTAAATTGTAATTGTAAATATGGAATTATCAAAGCCAGAATCATGCGATATACAGTATCAATAAAACACACAAGTCCACTTTCTGTGTTATGAGTCTTGACTAGTTTCACAGCGGAACACGATAGCTCTGTTTGGTATTGTACAAGTGACATTCAAATAAGTATGAGTTCATTTCCATGATGTAGAAACCATTATTTAGTCTTACCTAGACCGCCTGCTACCACCATGCGGCCACGCAGCAAAGCAGCCACAAAGTCAGCTCTCTTGGTTTTCAAGGGCACTGTCTCGTCTGACTTCAGCCACGTACCTGAACGGTGAAATGAAGGATAAACAAGGTGGGAATGATGCAGCAGAATTTAATGGTCACACATAATTCAGTTCGCAAGCAAAAAGGTAAAATGTTGGTTTTAGCATTCTAGTCAAACAATAAAAATAATGAAAACAATAATAACAAATACTAACTAAATAAATAATCCTCGCTTGGAATCTGGTTAGCTAAAAATTAAATTGGCATGCAACGTAAGTGTTCTTTGATGAATATTAATGCCAAGTTATAAAACTTGATGTGATAACTTACTTAGAAGTATTGAAGGTACACTTGACACACATAATTAGTAATTCATCACATATGATTAACACAAATTTTAGTGTGATTATTAATCGTACTATACATTTTTCAAAACATTTGTACGTATTCGGCATTAAGAAAAAAAATGTTTGAATGTTATGGTTGATAATTGTGGCTAAAACATTCTCAAAACGTTCTGAATCGTTTGTATGGTCTTTCAGCAAAGTATATTTGATTACAAATCTTAGGGGTGTATTATGAAAATAAGAAAATTCTGAACTACAGGTGTTATCCGAAGGAATATTCAAAATGTTGTCCTGTATGAATACACTTTTAACCCGCAGCTAGCTGACAAACACCGTCACATAACATCTTTCTTTTCCGGTTCTTGTTCTGTTTCGCTTTCACTAATTTTCTCTCCAGAAGGTTATTATATTGCCTGCTAGTGTATTTTGCTATTCAAAGTTGGATACATTCTGCTACACACACACACCACACAGTTGTTGTTGTTTTTTTTAAACAACATTGTGTTGATTTCATCATATTTGTTCATAAAATTTGTCCTGGCCCAGTTAGGCCAGCATCTGTAACGTCTCGGTGGCCTGATACGAGGCACCTTATTGACCGTTTGCTTCCAACTCCTACTTCCTATGCATAAGGAACAAAAATGCGTTGCATTACGTTACCATGCCTTTTGGGATTGTCCCCATCGATTAGAAAAACGTTATTTTTGATTCTCAGTTTTGCTTTTCAATGTGTTTTTATGAGACACAAAATGCTGATTTTCACTTACAAACTGCGATGTGAAACTTCTTATTTTGAGACATGTTTTTATTTATTCATTTATTTTCATATACCAGAAGATAGACATATTACCAAAATGTTTTTTTTTCCGTACTTCATATTCATTCACTTTTTCAATTCTTGTTTTGTGTTCTGTGTGTGTTATCTTGCCTATACACTGCAAGTACGCCAGAAGGGCACCACTTATGTAGAAAGGCCAGTTTGGAGGGTGCCTGATTTTTTGTGATGTAGAGGTATAAATGCAAATATTAAACAGTGACCGAATTACTGAATATTTTTCTATGTGGAAAGTCATTGCTGAAGATATTACAGCCATCTGTTTCGTGATCTTATAATTCAGGCAGCTCCTGATTGCCCGTTTCCCATCTGCAGCTCATCTCCCATCTCATCTATTTCGAAATTGGAGAAACTTGGTATTGTGCATTCCTGATGTGTGGAAGTGGAAATATTGATATCACAGTCTTTGTGTGTATAAGGCACAGGCATTTGCTTCTTTTTTTTTTAAATGAAAAAAAACCCCATCACCTCATCATTATGAGACTATAATAACCGACTATATAAGACTATAATAAAATGAGACTATAATAAATAATCACACTCCGGTTCTGCTTTTCATTCGACCAAAATCCCCTGCCAAAACACATACCCAGTGGTAAATAAATAGCTAGATAGATAAATAACTCAATAGTTTTTAGCTTCCATTACGCTTCTCGGTGTCACGTCCCGTGGTTGCCAGCAGAGGGCGGGCTTTCTGCCCGCCGTTTACACACCTGTCACCCATTAGGGAGTAATTGCGCAGCCTTTATTTGGACGCTCTGGCAGTCTATTCACTGCCGGAGAACACCGTTCAAAATTTCTCTCGCCCAATTCCTACTTGCATTTATTCATTGCCTCTTAGCCTTGTGCTGTATTTACGCGTCGTTGTTTCCTCTTGCGAGTGAAACTTATATTCATTATTCTAATCTGACCCTCCTTGCCATCTTTTTCCGCAAGCGTTTTCTGTTGTCCTTTTATTTTATCCCTGGTCCCTATTTTGACCAGCGCTTTTTGTTATTCTCCCTGTCGGGTTATTTTGTGTTCGTTATTAAAGACTCCTTTTGTTATCTGACAAGATCTCTTTTTGTGTCTGCTATTTCGGGGATCCACTTCCTTATTTTGTTGTGCACGGAGCGATCATTCTATCGCTTGGGGCACAATGTGACAGAATTCTCCGGCCACCATGGATCCCGCAGACATTGATAAGATTTTGTCCGCTCTGTCCCGACAAGAGCAACAGATGAGTCAGCAGGGCCAAGCCATCTCGGAACTCCGCGGCGCGGTTTCCATGCTGGCTCATCGGTTCGATGAGTTCGAACCCCGTTTAGTACGGGTGGAGGAACAGAGAACACCTCCCCCCGGGGTTCGTTCGACCACTCCTGAGGCACCCGCATCATTCCTCACAATGATGAGGGAGCCGTCACTTCCACACCCCCCACGTTAAGGGGGTGAGCACGGGCAGTGTGGGCACTTTCTCCACCAGTGCTCACTCATATTCGACCAGCAGCCGTCCGTCTACACTAATGACGCCGCGAAAGTGGCCTATGTTATGACCTTATTGACAGGTCCAGCAGCGTCATGGGCGATGACGACGAGTGAAGCGAAGCCGAGCCTCCGGTCTCAGTTCCACGACTTCGTAATGGCGTTTCGCCGGGTGTTCCACCATCCCGTGCGGGGCAGAGAGGCGGAGGGCCGGTTACTTGCACTCCACCAGGGGAGGCGATCGGTGGCGGACTACTCGATCGAGTTCCAGACTTTGGCCGGCCAGAGTGGCTACGATGATCGGGCGCTGTGTGGACTGTTTCGTCGCGGGTTAACCACCCAGCTCAAGGACGAACTAGCAACCCGCGACAACAGTGCCGACCTGGAAGGGTTAATCGAGCTCACCCTCCTGTTGGACAACCGCCTGAGAGAGAGAAACCGGGAGCGCCGAGGTGATCGGTTCCCGTTCCGGCATGCCACGTACCGCGATTCCTACTTGCATTTATTCATTGCCTCTTAGCCTTGTGCTGTATTTACGCGTCGTTGTTTCCTCTTGCGAGTGAAACTTATATTCATTATTCTAACCTGACCCTCCTTGCCATCTTTTTCCGCAAGCGTTTTCTGTTGTCCTTTTATTTTATCCCTGGTCCCTATTTTGACCAGCGCTTTTTGTTATTCTCCCTGTCGGGTTATTTTGTGTTCGTTATTAAATACTCCTTTTGTTATCTGACAAGATCTCTTTTTGTGTCTGCTATTTCGGGGATCCACTCCCTTATTTTGTTGTGCACGGAGCGATCATTCTATCGCTTCGGGCGCAACGTGACACTCGGGTCATATCTCAAACACTTGTTGCTGCATCGTGCATGGGCCTAACATTAAATTAACACAATATTGATTTTTACATTTTGAGGCAGAAATTTCGAATACAAGTATAAATGAGATGCAAAAACAGAAATGGGATGTCTTAATGCCAACAATGTATGGCACTCGGAATTTTCCTGCATGTTAACACAAAGCTCAGGATGTACAGCATTGCACTTATATTTGACATTAAATCAGACTCTATTGGGCAGATTTGCTTCCAGAATTACTCACACTTCGTTCAGCAATTCTAATTTATTGATAACTTTATTGTAAACGGAAATACGTTGTCTGAAAAGGACAGGAGGAACAAAAATCTTACACAACCTTACAAAAACAGAGAAAACTACTTAAAATGCAAAACGAGGCAAGGGAACTACAAAACCATCGAAACGTCTCGAAAACTGTACTGAGAACAGTAGCTTGAGCAAGGTGAATTATCAGACGCTGAATGGTCGGCATGACAATACTTGAGTCGTCAGGTGATTATGATGTGAAAAAAAGCCCTCCTATGCCACCTACTGGAGACTAACAGAAACAGAATAATGGCAAGTAAATGCTCGTGAAACATAATATTCAATTTTTTTTAAGTGAAATCAAACCTTGCAGCTAAATATAGTAAGATCCAAAAGCTTTTCGCGGGCTACTCAAAACTACGCCGCGAGCTACGGTTTGAAAAACCTTTCTTAAAGCCTTGTGTTAACCGCAAATGAATGATGTGATTCATTTGAAAAGAAATATGGGTATTTTATTTTAGGTCATCCATACCTTGGTTGCAGTCAAAAATGTTGACGTTCTTGGTAAATTTTGAGGTCTGATGTCCTCCTCCCTGTCGTAGACCTCCCAGCAAACACAGCCTCCCAGCACTGTCCCATAACACACCTCCATAAGATCGCTTACATGACAACATTGGAAGCGATATCCATGAGCGCATATCGGTGTCATACATCTCAAAGGCCTTCACAGGCCGCTTACACTGGCGGCCACCTACAACATTTTGTAAAAGACAATAGATTAATCATTGGAAAATAATATTTCAATAAAGTACACATAGAAGTAGTTTACAGAGAGCATTCTGCCTGAATAACAATTTCTATTAGCGTTAGAAAGTACCTGCTACATAGAGTTTGTTGTCCAATAAATGTGTGTTGGCATCATAGCGCGGGGTCGGCATGGGAGGAAGTAAAGCCCACACATCCTTACGAAAGTCATACTGTTGAAGGATGTTGCGAGGGAGCAAGTCAGCACCCATTCCACCCACAGCAAGAGCACGGCCATCTGCATGCACACATGCAATCGAGGCAATCATTTGTGAAATGAATTTTCTGGAACATAATGGACGAACCTTACGCAGGAAAAAAAATGGAACAGACACCCTCTAAAAATGTTTATGTTTCATAATTTATCTAAACTTTGAACAATAAATATTCAACAACTTATTATTTGCAACTCATTTTACAACATTACTCGAAACCAGGGGTCACCAACATGGTGCACGCGGACCTATTCCAAAAGTACCTCACCAGTGATTAGACACTTTGACTCTCCAGGAATATTGTAGAAGTGATCATTTCAAAATGCGAACGCTGGCAGATATTTATCTGTTTCATAATTCTTGAGAGAAATCGCAAATGCGATTAGTTAATTACGACATCAGAAGGTAGTTTGAGAAAAGTTATTTCAAAACATACTATCAAACTGATAGTCCTGTACATTAAGTAGGTAGACGACCCCAAGAAGCAGACACAAGCAAATCTGAACAATGACCCAACACTGACTGGTTGGGCAGGGAATCCTTTTGACAAAACACAAACTAATGCCACAATGACCAACCGGTGTGCCACTGCAGGAGGAGCCCAACAGTGCCACCTGTTGCTCGCAAACAGGATCACCCTAACAGTAGCTAAGAAGGAGCTCTTAGTTTCAGAAAGGTTGGTGACCCCTGCTCAAAACAAGAAATGGCTTTAGAGGATTTGGGTGGCCGCGGGGACAACCCAGGACATGCTGGAGAGACTATCTCTGGTTGCATGGGAAATAGCTGGGGAGAGGGAAGTCTGTACATCCCCGCTATTGCTGTTGAGCCTCCAACCCAACCCCGGGCCGAGTTGTACTGCATCAAGTATGTGACGCTTCTGTCCAATTAGGCAATGTGCTTGTCCTTTTCAGGATTCTAGATGTGAAGTCTTTTCACAGTGTTGACCAACTCCACAATCGCCCTTTCCTGCAGCCTCACAGCAGTGAATTCCTCGGTGAACAAATCAAGTGACTCAATATAAGCGCCCTCCTTCGCCATCTGAGACTTTTTTGGTCCCATGTTGCCAACTTTTCACTGACTTGTTCTTCTCAAATTTGCTTCAAATGTAACACAATGTTCAAATTGACCAAACATACAGTACATGCAATTTGGACTGCAAGAGGAAGCTGTAGAAACTCACAGAAGAATGTAAACAAACTCCACAGACATGGAGTGGCTTCATACTCAGAACCTTTTTGGGTTGAGGCAAGACTGCCAAATACCACTTACTGTGCAACAGGCAAAGACTAATATAATTAAAAAGTTTAAATAACAACTTGTATTAATTTTGAAGAGGCAAACCTTGTTATCTGGCAATTCATTAGCTGATCTCTTGAAAACAATGAATCAACAAATGTCACCGTTTAGGCCATTAAGTGATTGACTACCTTCTTTAAAATACCCTGCTTGTGTTAATTTAGCACTATTGATCGTTTTGTAGGACCATTCGTCTTTTATCAGGTGGCATTTAGTCTGACGATAAAGCTGTAAGCAATGGATTGAATACAGGCAAGAAAAATGACAGTCTACGCATATTGTGCTTAATATAATCCCCATGTGTTTACAGTTTTTAACTGCATTATTATTCTTAAATAGCGAGGACAGAAGACTAAACTCTCTAAATTCCAAATAAATTGACAGTTGAAGAAGCTTTTTTTTAGGGCACATGAGGTTTTTGAGATAGTTTGACCTATAAATGCTTGTACAATGCATTGTAATTTCTAGCTATGACATTTCAGGGAAATAAATTCACCCGTTACCATTAATTCATAAACACTAGTAAATATATGACTATATTACATATCATATTATCAATCCATCCATCTTCTAATCCGCTTATTGTCACGAGGGTCACGGGCGTGCTGGAGCCTATCCCAGCTGACTTCGGGCAGTAGGAGGGGTACACCCTACTGGTTGCCAGCCAACTGCAGGGCACATATACAACCATTTGCACTCTCCCTCACACCTAAGGACAATATAGAATGTTCCATTAACTCACCGCGCATGTTTTTGAAATGTGGGGAAACCGCAAGTACCCGGAGAAAACCCATTCAGGCATGATGAGAACATGCAAACTCCACAAAGGAAGGCCGGAGCCCGAATCGAATCCTGCACCTCTGCACGGTGAGGCGAACGTGCTAACCAGTCGATAACCGGGCCACCCCTATCATATTATTATTATTATTATGAATAAATGATGTTTGAGAGAGAAAAAAATGACAGATTCAGAATCAGCACAAACATAATTTAGAAAAGTTTACTCTCTGATTACAGACTGCCGTATAAAATTGTTGAGCAGTGTAATGAGCTAAATTGTTTGATCTAAGCAAAAATCACCATGAGTAGAAATTCGTTCCTGAAAAAGGTTTGAGCCACTGCAATCATCTTGTTATAAATCTACCGGTATTTATTATTCATCCATCCATCCATCCATCCATCCATCCATCTTCTACCGCTTATCCGGGGCCGGGTCGCGGGGGCAACAGCTTTAGCAGGGAAGCCCAGACTTCCCTCTCCCTAGCTACTTTTTCCAGCTCTCCCCGGGGGATCCCGAGGCGTTCCCAGGCCAGCTGGGTGACATAGTCTCTCCAGCGTGTCCTGGGTCTTCCTCGGGGTCTCCTCCCGGTGAGACATGCCCGGAACACCTCACCAGGGAGGCGTTCAGGAGGCATCCAAATCAGATGCCCAAGCCACCTCATCTGGCTCCTCTCGATGTGGAGGAGAAGCGGCTCGACTCGGAGCCCCTCCCGGATGACCGAGCTTCTCACCTTATCTCTAAGGGAGAGCCCGGACACCCTGCGGAGAAAACTCATTTCGGCCGCTTGTATCCGGGATCTCGTTCTTTCGGTCACGACCCATAGCTCGTGACCATAGATGAGGGTTGGAACGTAGATCGACCGGTAAATTGAGAGCTTCGCCCTTTGGCTCAGCTCCTTCTTCACCACGACAGACTGATACAACGTCCGCATCACAGCAGACGCTGTACCGATCCGCCTGTCGATCTCTCGCTCCCTCCTGCCCTCACTCGTGAACAAGACCCCAAGATACTTGAACTCCTCCACTTGGGGCAAGATCTCCCCCCCGACCCGGAGGGGGCACTCCACCCTTTTCCGACTGAGGACCATGGTCTCAGATTTGGAGGTGCTAATTTTCATCCCAACCGCTTCACACTCGGCTGCGAAACGCTCCAGTGAGAGTTGGAGAGCCCTGTTTGAAGGAGCCAACAGCACCACATCATCTGCAAAAAGCAGGGATGCAATACTGAGGCCACCAAAACGGACCCCTTCAACGCTTCGGCTGCGCCTAGAGATTCTGCCCATAAAGGTTATGAACAGAATCTGTGACAAAGGGCAGCCTTGGCGGAGTCCTACCCTCACTGGAAACGATTCCGACTTACTGCCGGCAATGCGAACCAAACTCTGACATCGGTGGTATAGTGACCGAACTGCCCGTATCAGGGGGTTCGGTACTCCATACCCACGAAGCACCCCCCACAGAACTCCCCGAGGGACACGGTCAAACGCTTTCTCCAAGTCCACAAAACACATGTAGACTGGTTGGGCGAATTCCCACATACCCTCGAGAACCCTGCTAAGGGTGTAGAGCTGGTCCACTGTTCCACGGCCGGGACGAAAACCACACTGCTCCTCCTCAATCTGAGGCTCGACTTCCTGACGGACCCTCCTCTCCAGCACCCCTGAAGAGACCTTACCAGGGAGGCTGAGGAGTGTGATCCCTCTGTAGTTGGAACACACCCTCCGGTCCCCCTTTTTAAAAAGAGGGACTACCACCCCGGTCTGCCAATCCAGAGGCACTCTCCCCGTTGACCACGCGATGTTGCAGAGGCGTGTCAACCAGGACAGCCCCACAACATCCAGAACCTTGAGGAACTCCGGGCGGATCTCATCCACCCTGGGGCCTTGCCACCAAGGAGCTTTTTAACCACATCAGTGACTTCAACCACAGAGATAGGAGAGCCCACCTCAGAGTCCCCAGGCTCTGCTTCCTCCAAGGAAGGCGTGTTGGTGGAGTTGAGGAGGTATTCGAAGTACTCTGCCCACCGGTTCACAACGTCCCGAGTCGAAGTCAGCAGCGCCCCATCCCCACTGTACACAGTGTTAGTGGTGCACTGCTTCCCCCTCCTGAGACGTCGGATGGTGGACCAGAATTTCCTCGAAGCCGTCCGGAAGTCGGCTTCCATGGCCTCACCGAACTCTTCCCATGCTCGGGTTTTTGCCTCGGCGACCACCAAAGCTGCGTTCCGCTTGGCCAGTCGATACCCGTCAGCTGCCTCTGGGGTCCTACAGGCCATAAAGGCTCGATAGGACTCCTTCTTCAGCTTGATGGCATCCCTTACTGCTGAGGTCCACCAGCGAGTACGAGGGTTGCCGCCACGACAGGCACCAACCACCTTACGGCCACAACTCAGATTGGCCGCCTCAGCAATAGAGGCACGGAACATGGTCCACTCGGACTCAATGTCCCCCGTCTCCCCCGGAACATGGGAAAAGCTCTGTCGGAGGTGGGAGTTGAAACTCCTTCTGACAGGGGATTCCGCCAGACGCTCCCAACAAACCCTCACAATACGTTTGGGTCTGCCAGGACGGACCGGCATCTTCCCCCACCATCGGAGCCTCCTCACCACCAGGTGGTGATCAGTTGACAGCTCCGCCCCTCTCTTCACCCGAGTGTCCAGAACATGCGGCCGCAAATCCGATGATACAACTACAAAGTCGATCATCGAATTGCGGCCTAGGGTGTCCTGGTGCCAAGTGCACATATGGACACCCTTATGCTTGAACAAGGTGTTCGTTATGGACAATCCGTGACGAGTACAGAAGTCCAATAACAAAACACCACTCGGGTTCTGATCGGGGGGGCCGTTCCTCCCAATCACGCCCCTCCAGGTCTCACTGTCATTGCCCACGTGAGCATTGAAGTCCCCCAGCAGAACAAGGGAGTCCCCAGCAAGAGTACTCTCCAGCACACCCTCCAAGGACTCCAAAAAGGGTGGGTATGCTGAGCTGCTGTTTGGTGCATATGCACAAACAACAGTCAGGACCCGTCCCCCCACCCGCAGGCGGAGGGATGCAACCCTCTCGTCCACTGGTGTGAACCCCAATGTACAGGCACTGAGCCGGGGGGCAATGAGTATGCCCACACCTGCTCTGCGCCTCTCACCGTGAGCAACTCCAGAGTGAAAGAGAGTCCAACCCCTCTCGAGAGGACTGGTACCAGAACTTAGGCTGTGTGTGGAGGCAAGTCCGACTATATCCAGTCGGAACTTCTCTGCCTCACACACCATCTCGGGCTCCTTCCCTGCCAGAGAGGTGACATTCCATGTCCCAAGAGCTAGCTTCTGCAGCTGAGGATCGGACCGCCAAGGTCCCCGCCTTTGGCTGCCGCCCAGCTCGCATTGCACCCGACCCCTTTGACCCCTCCCACGGGTGGTGAGACCATGAGAAGGGGGACCCACGTTGCCTCTTCGGGCTGAGCCCGGCCGGGCCCCATGGGTGTACGCCCGGCCACCAGGCGCTCGCCAATGAGCCCCACCTCCAGGCCTGGCTCCAGAGGGGGGCCCCGGTGACCCGCGTCCGGACAAGGGAAACTGAGTAGGATCGATTTTATTTTTCATAAGGGGCTTTGTCAGCCGTGCTTTGTCTGGTCCCTCACCTAGAACCTGTTTGCCATGGGTGACCCTGCCAGGGGCATAAAGCCCCAGACAACTTAGCTCCTAGGATCATTGGGACACACAAACCCCTCCACCACGGTAAGGTGACGGCTCACGGAGAGGTTTATTATTCATTCTTAAGAATATATAACATGATTTAAAGTCATCAATCATTTGCAGGCCAAACAAACATATTTGTGCATACAACAGCACAAAACAAAGTTATGCAAATAATTTTTGGTCGATTTTCTATCTGTTGGAACGATGTTTCCTTTCCACTCATTTCCCTTGAAACGATGCCCCATTTATAAGGAGTGTGCATTTTTTTAATGAGTAGCACAAGCATGTGACTGCACTCCTGTCAAATGTGTCTGTATATGCCAAACATTTTTTTTTAATCCTGACACTTCCATTGAGCTTTCATTGCTCATAATCAGGTGGCTGAAATCATCATGTGGCGCAACGTTATGTTCCGCCATAAATCCAGAATCTAGATATGAATCACTGAGAAAATTGGGGTTGTTATCGCAGTAAGAAATGTCAATGCTGAAAAATATCAGTGTTATGAAAGCAGTTGAAAACCCATCTCTACAGCCCAGGACATAATTGTAAATTGACTTCAATCCCCGCCATACTCAACTTTTTCAATCCACAAGACGGACTTGTACGTCTTTTTAAAATTTGGCCCCGCCTACCAAGGACGTACTTGTACGTCTAAGTCTTTTTTTTTTTGTTTGCGTCATAGAGAGGAGGAGGGTCTGATGCAATCTGTGAATGAGAATAAGCCGTTTGCATGGTAAATCATGTAAAAAAGCGACCAGTAGGCGGCAGTGGTGCCTCACGTGCTTGAAATGCATGCTTTTACAAAAGGCTCTTTTTCTCAGTTTTTTGCCCAGAAATTGCCATTTTCATGAAACTTAGCCATTTTGTAATCCCGATTGCTGAAGAATGGAGAAAGACCTTTTGGCATTTTTTTTTCTGCTGAAAGAAGAGAGTCCAAACGGCTCCATGTTTATATAGCATTAGAACCAAATATTCTGTGGGCCTTGCAAGATCAGTCAAAATCCAGTAAAAGGGTTTGCTCCAGTGAAAATGGCTGGGATTGAATGAGTTAATCAGATCCTATCTCCAGAAACTTGCAACATACCTGAGGGATCAGCTCAGGTGTGCTGGACATACTAAAATGAATAACACAAACATGTTGGCTAAACTGCAACGAATTCTGACTTAGGAGTGGAATTCCATTTCACAGTAATGTTATGACTAAGCTGGTAAAGAGCATGAGGGGGAGGTGCAGGGCTGTTGTGGCTATGCATGGTTCTTTTACACCACTGTTTTAGTGGATATACCTTTGAGAATTGAAGCCAGGGTTGTGCATTATCATGCCCCGAAGTATGGAGCTCAAGTGAAAGTGAGCAAGTCCATTGTCCAAAAGCGACCATTTATTTGGTTACCTCAAACCATTGCACAGTGGACGGAACAGGGGGAATTAGCCTGATTACATTCCCTGTGCTCCTAGATTCCCTGTGCTCCTCAGTTCTTGTCGGAATGATATTAGCAGTTGGTGGTCAAAATATCTGCACATAATCAAAAGAAAGTTACAAAAAGAACATTGCCCAAACACAGTACATGTAAACCATGTGTTTGTCACAATTTTTTTCACTGTTGATCAAATGGTTTCATATTGTTTGGCCTACATCGCAAATATTTGGAATTTATTGGATGACTTGAGGGCGGCCTGGTAGCCCAGTGGTTAACACATCAGCCTCATAGTGCAGAGGTACCGGGTTCGATTCCAGCTCCGGCCTCCCTGTGTGGAGTGTGCATGTTCTCCATGCGTGGGTTTTCTCCAGGTGCTCCGGTTTCCTCCCACATTCCCAAAACATGCGTGGCAAGCTGATTGGATGCTCTAAATTGTCCATAGGTGTGAGTGTGGGCGTGGATGGTTGTTTGTCTCTGTGTGCCCTGTGATTGGCTGGCAACTGATTCAGGGTGTCCCCCGCCTACTGCCCAAAGACGGCTGGGATAGGCTCCAGCACCCCCCGCGACCCTAGTGAGGATTAAGTGGTTCGGAAAATGGATGGATGACTGGATGAATGAACTAAGCAGCAAATCCACCTGTTTTCATGCATCTCAGGTGATGGCCATTTTGCCACTTGCTGTCAATGGTAAATGACATCACAGTTGCGCTCCAGTTGGTGAATGTCACATGACCGAAAAACAAAACAAAACAAAACAAGAAAAACAAAACAAAAAAGCCTTCATTCCGGTGAACAACATGATCAAAAATAGCAATGAAATCAGCAAACCACATGTGATGCAAAAAGTAAAAACATTGATTGTGATGTAACAATGGCCTGACAAGATAACAAGATGACCACAGCAGAAAAAAAGTTCACCTTTCAAGCGAAACAGGTTTTATCTTGCGAAGGCTTACCAGGGATTAACTCATTCACTCCCAAAGACGTTTATAGACGTCTTTTCAGACTTGGTCTAGAATTGGCTGGTACTGAATGAGTTACGGTTAAGAGTTTTTGTAAAGTGTCATAGGCGAATGAAACAACCTGTGCATCTCCACCAGTTATCAAAACAAATCAAAATAATTTTTCTATAAACCAATCCACCAGACAACCCCAAACAAGACTCAACAGCAACAATAAACAGCTTGAAAAGATTTTGCACATTTTACAGGGGCACAACACAAGCTTTCTGTGCCTTAAATATAAATACATGTTCATTCCAAATGGGGCATCATTTAAAAGGGAATCAAACAGGCATTCCAAACGCATCATGTTTATGAAGAGGATCACTGATCCAAGATAATATCTGAAATCCATACCTTTTACAATCATGGACACGCCCATCAGGGCCTCCCGGAGGGCGCTCCTCTTCCTCCACCTCCCTTCCTCTGTGTTGTACATTTCCACCACCTTTAATGGTTTCTGGTCTTCTCCCACTCCTCCCACCACAAGGATCTGCTTTCCAAGGGCTGCCACAGCAGCACCGGCACGTGGGGTGGTCATAGAGGGCAGGCATATCCATCGGTCCCCCTGGGAACAGCGACAGGTATTCTTTCAAACGGTTACATTAATAATACAAAGAGCACAACTGTCAACGTTTTAGTCTTTCAAGAAGCTCTCATGCAAAAACAGATGCGCATTTTCAGCAAACAAACCAGCAAGCCAGGCCTGTTGCGTTTTGTACCTCTGGAGAGTATAATTCCAAGGTGGAGCATGGCCTCCCTGCAGCATCACAGCCCCCCAGCATGTACATCTGACCTCCCACCTCTGATAGAGTGTGGTAGACCCGGCCACTGGGCAGTCGTGCTAGGCTCTGCCAGTGATACTCATGAGCTGAGGGCACCGCCATGGGCTCAGAAGAGTATAATGGAGTTAGTAGGAAGAAAGGTGCTAAATTATAGAGGGTTGTAATTGTAGATTGATAAAGGAATAAAAATGCTAAGAGACTGAGGAGAAGGCCTGAGTGGCGGAGATTTATGAGAGTGGTGATGGTAAGCGGTGGGAACGTTGGATTAAGGCAGGACTCCCATGCCCAGGGTGACGCCACTGCGTTAAATTGGGCCCTGCAAAATAAATATAGAAAAGGAAAAAAATAGAATTAATATTAACATGCATCCATCCATTTTCTGATGCTTCTATCCCCACAAGGGTCACAGGGCGTGCTGGAGCCTATACCAGCTGTCCTCGGGCAGTAAGCGGGGGACACCCTGAACGGGGTGCCAACCAATCCCAATGCACCCATTGACGGACAACCTTTCACGCTCACACTCACACCTAGGGATAATTTAGAGTGTTCCATTAACCTGCCACGTATGTTTTTGGAATGTGAGAGGAAACCAGAGTACTCGGAGAAAACCCACGCAGGCATGGGGAGAACATGCAAACTCCACACAGGAAGGCGGGATTCGATTCTGGCTCCGGCCAGAATCGAATCCCGCACCTCTGCACTGTGAGGCCGACGCACTCACCAGTCGACCCCCGGGCTGCCCTAATAAAGATTAAAGATATCCTTTACTTGTCCCGCAATGGGGAAATTTACAGTCAGAGTTCAGAAAGGAAAACACTGGGTAGGGAGAGGGGAAAAAAAACACGCTCAAACTATCCTTTTCTGAGGATAATTTAAGTCCAGGATAAAAAAAGGCCCAAGCACATAAATAAGCATATGACAGTTACAACAAGTCACAAGACATAACATGTAATGAGAGGGCGGATGGATGGGAAGGGGGAGGGGGGGGGGGGGGCGACCGTGACGTAGCTTACTGACCAGCTGCACGGTCCCCGATGTGCTCTGCAGATAATACTACGTCACGGGGGGGATAGTATATTAACAAATATTGCATAAAAACCTAAAAGTGGAGTGATTCTGCTCAACCTCAAGTGAGTGAATTAATAGTCACAAAAACAGATTACACAGTTACGCACCATCAAACATACTGATTTAAGCTTAGAACTTAGATATTAAATTCAGTGAAACAGAAACAAAAGTTAGACCCAGACAGAATATGAAAGGAAGGGTGTCAAAAGCAAAAGGACGAAGAGAGGAAAGATAGATGGTATTACATAATACAAAGGAACATTGGTGAAGTGAGGTGAGCAAGGAAAAAAAGAAGACAAGAGAGAATAATATCAACATTGAGGTTTGGCCACAGAGGGCTGAGCAGCACACTATTTTAGGATGGGCAAGCATGATATGGCCAGCTGTACCTGTGGGGAATTAAAACCCATTCTTCAATTACTTGAGGGAAATCGAAAGAATGAGTAGGATATAGTTTTTTTTCTGGCTTGCTAAGAGGAATCTCTTCGACCGAATGAAATCAGTAGGTGATGGTAATGCACCATTAAGTTGTGTGCCAACTGCCAAGAAACAAGCAGGAGAGGAAAAAGAAAGAAGAGCATGTGCTAGATGATTCCCCCAATTGAGAGTGGTATATCAGCCATTTTTGTGCATATGTTCGCAGTTTGTGATGAGATGCAGTCGAGATGAGTCGTCATCTTTAGACATATAATTGGCCAACAAAAATTGATAAGCACCATAGGGAAGGAAGGAGAAAAGAAAGCAGCCAAGACTCCATCTCCATCGTCAGCGCCTCCAAAATATACCGCTTTGCAAACAAGTCGCCAAGTTCAGCCCACAGCACCTCCGTTGACCCGACAAGGAACCAATGGAGCTCAGCTGAATTCATCTGACCCCCAAGTGAACGACAGAGGCGGATGAAAACTAACCTGTTTCTATACGATGGTCAAACGAGATGTTTTGCTGCCAATAGTCAGTTGCGACAAAAAGATCAGGGTCATCGGAAAAGCAGAGCACCCTGGTGAGCCAAACTCTTTTGCTCTCCCTCCCGTTTCACTCTCCCTGCTGAGTCAACTCGCAATTCAGTGACAGTGTGCCTTCAGATTCTCATCAATCCCAGTGCAGATGACAATTTATTGACCAAGACTATATGTATGCCAGCAAATATTCCCCATGAGTCCCCTGAGGTACCCAAGGTCATTGAGAGGGTAGATGGCAGATTGAATTTCAGTGTGATGCACCCCACTACTCCGCTTTTGTTGTCCATCTCGTGTAATCTTCATGAAACCATGTCGGTGTTTGTCATTCCCATACCCTTGGCTCCTACTATCCGAGGTCTCCCCTGGCTGAAGCGCCATAATCCACATACATTCCCTTTGGCATTTTGCCGTCCTCTGATTGGTTCAGAGTGACTCGAGTGAGATTCAATTGAATGAAGCCGGAAGTGGACGACGTCATTTGACCGAAATTCATTTTCAAGGCGGACTTTTCAAAAAAGAAGAAAAAAGAAAGGAAAAAGAAAACGTGGACATTGTAAGGATAAATCAGAGAATGCTTGCAACAACTGACTATCAGCAGAGGAAAATACATCTCTTGGAATGGCCCAGTCAAAGTCCTGACCTCAACCCCATTGAGATGCTGTGGCATGACCTCAAGAGAATGATTCGCACCAGACATTTCAAGAACATTGCTGAAATTAAGCCGCTTTGTAAATAGAAATGTTTCCCAAATTCTTCCTGACTGATGTACAGGCTTAATTTGCAATTGCAGGTAGTGTTGTTGGTTGTGATTATTGCTGCTGAAGGAGGCCAGTGATCAAATCCAGGTCACAGACTTTTGCCACCCTGCATTGTGATGTTTACATGCGGTGTTCAGTAAAATCATGGGCCCCTAAAATTGTTTATGTGGTCTTCGTTTAAGCCGAATATTTGTTTGCGACTTGAGACAATCAAAATATATTGTGAACAGTTCTTGCAGAATTACATTTTTCTTGCAAATCTCTGCAATGACGCTGATGGAGGATCTTAATCAAGTGAATATGAGAAACAACATTCTGCTGAAAGGGTGCTGGTATCGTAAACCATAAAAATAACTTGTGGTACAGGTTGAGGAGTCAGTCCTATTAGTCTCAGATTTGATTGATATTTCTGATTAAATCTGGGTGTTTTTTTTACATTGACTCTCATGACTGTTAAGAGAACAATATCCATCACCATCATCATCAACAATCATCCATCCGTCCTAATAGAAAGAGAGGTAGGTGTAGGAATAGAATGAACATTCAAACTAGGAGACTGAGTTCAAACTTGACGTTATGAGTCCCAACTTTTCTAAATATTTGCTCAGATCAATTTATACAATCACTGCTCAAGGATTATGCTCTTCAATCAATGTTGTATCAAGGAGGAGGATGCGTGAAACAAACTGAGCCGTTGGATGTAAAACTGATAGTGAAGAGCATAAAATACAGCTGAACTGTACCATTCAGCTGGCATGTGTGCTCCCGCTTCGTTCCTGTTGCGTTCAACAGTATGCCTCATACGCTGGTTTTAAATTCATTACCATAACTCTGGAATAACCATCGCCATCAAGTCTCCACTTGACAGTTACAGTAATATGAACTGATCTCAGATCGACACCTCTTACATACTGTATTCATTACCGTAGCGTTAACTCTAATTCTGTAATGACTTAGAAGTGACATCGGAGAAAAAAACAATAATAGCAACCCACTGCATCTCTGAAATATGAACATGTATCTTAACTAAGTGGTTGGTAGTCTTCGCAGTACAGTACATCGAGTTCACACATGAACTTTAAGTATTATGGTGCCCCCCCCCCCCCACACACACACTTCTGTCGCAACGCAACGACCTTCGATTTAATAGCCCAAAAGTAAACATTGGGCCGGAACCACATCCGTGTTTATTGTCAAAAGCTACTCACACTGGCCGTTCCTGTGGCCTCTCGCTCGGTGTGTGCTGCTGCTCTTCCCCGCTCCTCTCCTCTCTCGCCGGCGGTGGATGGAGATGGAATAGGAAGCTGCTTTTTGCGAGCAAGATGGAAAGCGACGAGGCTCGAGTTGTTCCAGGGAGTGCTGCTCAATGGGGAAGCGAGCTGTGACAAGATCGGGCTCTGTCTGAAATGTCGCTATTTTATGTGGGTCAGAGACGATGTATTTATATTGGGCTGTCTCGGGGGAAATTTAAAGGCCCCCCTTTTATGGTTTGAACGGAGGCGAACGCTTTCTGTTGGCGATGTTTTTTAAGGTGTTTGCTGCGAGTAATGGTCGTTTAAATAATTTACATCGTCATGTAATTTGATACTTGGATGTGCTCTGCTGCTTTAATCACCGATGTACAGTATGTGTCATATTCTCATGCACCCACCGTTGAAATATGAATGGCAATTTTTAAACCATTTATTAAACAAACCAGCTGTATGTTATGGGTTGGTGTCTGTGTTGTGTTTTATTACACCATTCTTTCAAAGTGAGGGTGAAATATTTATGAACAAATTCTCAATATACCTTTTGAAGATGATTCGCCAATCTTCTGAAATAGTATGTTCTGCTAAAATTAATATTAAAACCAAAATAAACTCGTCTTTATGAACCATCCATCTGTTCCAATACTATTTTGGGGGGAAAGTGATTTAATTCTCCCAACTGAATAAAGCAAGTCACATGCATTGTCTTTTTTCGTCCCCCCTCTGTCCTGTTTGTATCTGGGTGGCACTGTTTGGACTGGTTAGCATATCCACCTCACAGTGCAGAAGTGCAGGGTTAAATTCCTGCTTTCCTGTGTAGAGTTTGCATGTTCTCCCTGTGCCTGCATGGGGTTTCTCTGGGTACTCTGGTTTCCTCTCACATTGCAAAAATATGCAATGCAGGTTAATAGAACACTAAATTCTACCTTGGTGTGATTGTGAGCGTGAATGGTTGTTTGTCTGTATGCTCTGTGATTGGCTGGCAACCAGGTCAAGGTGTACTCCACCTCCTGGCCAAAGACACCTTGGATAGGCTCCAGCACGCCTGCGACCTTTGTTAGGATAAGAGGATTAGAAAATGGATGGATGGATGTTTGTGTCTGTATGCTTTATGATGCTGGGACGGGTTTACTGTGCAAGAGTGGAGTTTGCTGTACTGTACTTTCAGAAGTGTCACACTTATATTCAACCCTCCAGGCATGTGCCATGAATCAATATTTATGGGCTGTGGGAAGAAAACACACAAGCATAGAATCAACATAAGCAATGTGCTAAGAAGATGAAGACTTGATCTGACAGTGGGGGAATTCACTGGTTACAACAGCAAGCAATAATATACGGTATTATAAAAGAAGTAAGTATTATCCAAATAAACCACATGAGAAGGGAAATGATATTTACAAATAGCATCAGGGTGATAGAAACATCAACATTGTGTAAGATGTATTTCACCTAAATAATATTGCACATAAGAGACATTTCAAGATGTTTTGGGCTTTTTAAGTGCATGTGTATGCGGCTATAGCTATTTAGTGAAATTGAACAGTTATTGCTGTGAGCAGGAATGACCTGCAGTAACATTCCTCCTTTCACCTTGGTTGTCTACTGCAGTGTAATGCAGCACTTGGGAAGTGTTGTGCATGATGGATGTCAGCTTGGCGAGCATCCTTCTGTCTGCAACCTCCTCTATGTTGTCCTTTTGGCAGCTCCAGACTGAGCTAGCTTCCTTAGCGCCTCGATTAATTCTTTCTATATTTGTCTGTGATGCCTATTCCCCAGCACATGATGACATAAAAAAATTATGGCGCCACCTACAGCAATGTCATAAAAGTTCCTGAACAAATAAAATGTGTTTTGGCTTGATTTTTTTTAAATAACACTAATACCTGGCATTTTCATAGGGCTGTGTAGACTCTACTGTACCAAGCTGTCACTGGGAGCAGATATCAAAATGTGCCGAATGACAGAGTTACACTTTAACACTTAACTTGAAAAAAATAAATAAATAAATGTTTGAAAACAAACTATTCCGAAGGGGGTGTGTAGACTCTACTGTACCAAGCTGTCACTGGGAGCAGATATCAAAATGTGCCGAATGACAGAGTTACACTTTAACACTTAACTTGAAAAAAATTAATAAATAAATGTTTGAAAACAAACTATTCCGAAGGACTCGATGCAAATGTTCCTAACCCTGAACTCAAAACACGCGAAAAGTCCTTTCGTCCGCTGGTTTGATAGAGACCAATAGCGGACCTATTTTATATTTATGTATCTGCGCTTCATATGTATGCTGTCCTTTTTTGCGAGTGAACTATATTCTGTAAACATATTGAGGCGTGTGACGATCGATGCGGACTGCTGCGGATTACCGCACACATTCGCCGATGCTGTTCAAAATTTTTGAAATAGCTTTGCAAACCATGGATTGAATGAGCTGCTCTTGGTAATCTAAATTATTTTCTTCAAAAATCTCTTTTGTGTCTGCTATTTCGGGGATTCACCTTTCAGTTATTTTGTTGTGCACGAAGCAATAATTCCATCGCTTCGGGCACAACGTGACAGAATTCTCCGGCCACCATGGATCCCGCAGATATGGAAAAGATTTTGTCCGCTCTGTCCCGACAAGAGCAACAGATGCGTCCGCAGGGCCAAGCCCTTACGGAACTCCGCAGCGCGGTTTCCATGCTGGCTCATCGGTTTGATGAATTCGAACCCCGTTTGGTACGGGTGGAGGCACGGGGAACACCTCCCCCCGTGGTTCGTCCTACCACCACTGAGGCACCCGCATCATTCCCCACAATGATGAGGGAGCCCTCGCTTCCACACCCCCCACGTTACGGGGGTGAGCACGGGCAGTGTGGGCACTTTCTCCACCAGTGCTCGCTCATATTCGATGAACAGCCTTCCGTCTATGCTAATGACGCCGCGAAGGTGGCCTATATCATGAGCTTATTGACAGGTCCGGCGGCGTCATGGGCAATGGCGACAAGCGACGCGAAGCCGAGCCTCCGGTCTCAGTTCCACGACTTCGTAACGGCGTTTCGCCGGGTGTTCCACCATCCCGTGCGGGGCAGAGAGGCGGAGGGCCGGTTACTTGCACTCCACCAGGGGAGGCGATCGGTGGCGGACTACTCGATCGAGTTCCAGACTTTGGCCGGCCAGAGTGGCTACGATGATCGGGCGCTGTGTGGACTGTTTCGTCGCGGGTTAACCACCCAGCTCAAGGACGAACTAGCAACCCGCGACCACAGTTCCGACCTGGAGGAGTTGATCGATCTCTCCTTACGATTGGACAACCGCCTGAGGGAGAGAGACCGGGAACGCGGAGGTGATCGACTCCCGTCCCGGCATGCCGCGTACCGCGGTGATTACCATGAGGCGCTTCGCGCAGCAGGACCCGAAGATCACCCTCGACCCCGGGAGGTGGTCACCGCGGAGGAACCGATGCAATTGGGTGGCGAAAACTCTGGATCAGAAGGGGGAAGGCGCCGATTCAACGATCCCAGCCTTCTGGAACCTCAGCCACCTTTATTCTCCGAGTACCGTGAGTCACGACCCCGCGCGGAGCCTCCCGAGCCGCGGCGAATCAACTCCCGGCCGGGGCACCCCAGGAGACTGGAACTCGAAGGGGAGATATATGGGGGGTCCCGGTCGCGACGCGTTAGGGCCCTGATAGACTCAGGGGCCGATGAGTGTTTCATTGATACCTGTCTTGCCTCTGATTTAGGCTGTTTTATCGAGGAGTTGGTCGAGAAGAAGCGGGTTCATGACCTCGATGGGCGCCTCCTGGCGGTTGTGACACAAAGAACAGAACCACTTAAACTCCAAGTATCCGGTAACCATGTCGAGCATAGACGGTTTTATTTAATGCGGTCTCGAGCCGCTCCGGTTATACTCGCTTTGCCCTGGCTCAAGACTCACAACCCCGTCATTTCTTGGGAGCGCCCGGCAATAGAGAGTTGGAGCCGGTACTGTTACGAGCGTTGTTTACGGTTAGCCGTAGGGGAGCGCGAACGTGTCGGTAACGACTCCCCAGAAACTATCTGCCTTGACGGAGTGCCAAACTGCTATCATGACCTACAACAAGTATTCAGCAAGGATCACGCATGCTCGTTGCCCCCGCACCGCCCATACGACTGCGCCATAGACCTGCAGGTGGGCGCTCCGTTGCCGAATTCACGGCTTTATCAGGTGTCTCAACCAGAACGAGAGTCACTAACGGAATATATAAATAGCTTGCTCACTGCAGGTCTAATTAGGCCATCGCGATCACCGTTAGGGGCGGGGTTCTTTTTTGTGGAGAAAAAGGACAAGTCGCTACGACCGTGCGTTGATTATCATGGATTGAATGACATCACGGTAAAAAATAAGTATCCGTTGCCGTTGTTGGACTCCGCTTTCGCTCCGTTGCAATCAGCCACTATATTTTCTAAATTAGATTTACGCAGTGCTTACCATTGGGTCCGCATTCGGGAAGGAGATGAATGGAAGACTGCTTTTAAGACCCCGCTGGGTCATTTTGAGTATTTGGTCATGCCTTTCGGTCTGACTAATGCTCCCGCGGTATTCCAAAGTTTGATCAATGATGTGTTAAGGGATATGCTGAATATCTTCTGTTTTGTCTATCTTGACGATATTTTAATTTTCTCCCGTTCGTTGCAAGAACATAAGCAACACGTCCGACTTGTCTTACAGCGTTTGTTGGAAAATAGGCTCTTCGTCAAGGCAGAGAAATGCGAATTTCATGTACCCGTCATCTCTTTTCTGGGTTTCATTATTGAGCAGGGCAAGCTGAGAGCAGACCCCAACAAAACGCAGGCGGTGACGAACTGGCCTACTCCATCCAACCGGAAGGAGTTACAGCGTTTTTTGAGGTTTGCCAACTTCTATAGGCGATTCATTCGCGGCTACAGCCAAAAGGCACTCCCGTTGACCCGACTGACTTCCACTAAATTCCCATTCAAATGGGACTCGGCTGCGGACGCGGCGTTCGCAAGCTTGAAAGCAGCATTCACTAATCCTCCAGTATTGCAACATCCTAACCCTGACTTTCCGTTCGTCGTAGAAGTGGACGCCTCGGATTCAGGGGTGGGGGCGGTGCTGTCCCAGCGTTCCCCGGTCGACCAGAAGCTGCACCCCTGCGCCTTTTTCTCTCATCGACTCAGCGCGGCCGAGTCGAACTATGACGTGGGCAATCGCGAACTGTTGGCTGTGGTCGCCGCCTTGCAAGAATGGCGCCACTGGCTTGAGGGGGCGAAGGAGCCATTCACTGTCTACACAGACCACAAAAACCTGGAATATCTCCGCTCCGCCAAAAGACTCAACTCCCGTCAGGCCAGGTGGGCCCTACTATTGACCCGGTTCAACTTCATCCTCACCTACTCTCCAGGGTCAAAGAACACCAAGCCCGACGCCCTTTCCCGTCTCCACGACCCCGCGGAGAGGGACTGGACGCCGGAGACCATTCTCCCAGCCCAGTGCATAGTGGGGGCGCTGAGATGGGAGATCAAGCAGCGGATACAAGAAGCTCAGGATGGTATCCGGGTCCAGGCGGGATGTCCCGTGGGGAAGCTGTTTGTGCCCCCACCGCTGCGTTCGGAGGTGTTGCAGTGGGGGCAAGGGTCCAAGGTGGCCTGTCACCCTGGGGTGAACCGGACTGTTCATCTCATCACCCAGCGGTTCTGGTGGCCGGAGCTCCGCAGGGATGTGGTGGACTACATCAACGCCTGCTCCTCCTGCGCCTGCGGAAAGACCTCGCGTCGGATTGCTTCAGCCTCTGCCCATTCCTCCGTGGCCCTGGTCCCACATCGCCCTGGATTTGTCACGGGCCTTCCTCCATCCCGTGGGCGGTCCGTCGTTCTCACTATCGTGGACCGGTTCTCCAGGGCCGCTCATTTTGTTCCTCTGTCCAAGTTGCCGTCTGCTTTGGAGACCGCAGACCTTCTCGTCAAGCACGTTTTCCGTCTCCATGGCATCCCGGTGGACATTGTCTCGGACCGGGGGCCCCAGTTCGTGTCCCGCGTGTGGAAGCGGTTCTGCCGGTCCCTCGGGGCCACGGCCAGTCTGACCTCAGTCGAAACCTTTTGAGGGAATTCCCCCGGGCTCGGCGATTGACAGAGGGAAGCCCTCCCATTGCTACTTCCACAAGGATCGCGTTGTTAAACGCCCGGTCGCTGACGAACAAGACCCATATTCTGAGGGAGTATTTTCTTTCCAATGACTTGGATTTTTTGTGTCTGACGGAGACTTGGGCAGGTACCGGTGAGTACAAAGCTTTGATTGAATTGTTACCACCTGACTGTGATTTCCTCGATACCCCGAGGACATCAGGACGTGGTGGAGGTACGGTAAGCATTTTTAAGAACAATTTCAATTGTAAACGTTGCACATTCACCACATCTGCCAACAGCTTTGAAGCAACCTTCTTTGAAGTTGGTCGTGTTTTCCCGGTGCTTTGTGCTGTCATTTACCGTCCTCCTAAATACAACAAAGACTTTTTAAGCGACTTTTCAAGCTTTCTTGCGGAAATCAGGCTGAGATATGATCGTATTCTCCTAATGGGGGATTTTAATATCCATGTATGTTGTCCGGAAAAAACGCTAGCAAAAGACTTCTTAAGACTTATCGACTCTTTTAATTTTGTGCAGTATGTGACCAGCCCGACACACGAACAAGGACATATTTTAGACCTTGTCCTTGCTCATGGTATAACGGTGTCAAATCTGGAAGTCCTTGAAAATGGAATTTCTGATCACATGGCAGTTTTATTTGACGTAGTCTTATCGCATGCTGCTGTGAAATCTGGCGCTCCTAGTTGTAAACGCCGAATTTTTAACCCTCACACTGCTAGTCGTTTCTCTGATGCCTTTAATAACCTTTGCGTACCCTCGTCTAACACAGAGGAACTCACCTCTTGGTTCGACTCGTCATGCCGGGCCATCCTGGATTTGGTGGCTCCTTCAAAAATTGTGCTGCCAAAGCCTAAACCCGAGCCATGGTTTAACGACATTACCCGCGCAGCTAGGCAGGAGTGTCGCAAAGCTGAACGCAAGTGGAAAAGAGACAAATTGCATGTCTCTTCTCAAATTTGGAAAGACAGCTGGCGTATCTACCAGCTCACAGTAAAAGAGGCCAAAAGAGAATATCTGTCGGACCTTATTCTAGCCAACCGTCACAACCCTCGTGCACTATTTAAAACGATAGATTCTGTACTCAAACCCCCTCTGCCTACTTGCTCGGATTCTTCAGCCGAGATGTGCAACAGATTCCTTCAGTTCTTTATTGATAAGGTCTCTACAGCTAGGATTCCGGTCCCAAATACCGCATCTGACCCCTCTGTCCATGTTCCATGTTCAGCTGTCCTAAATTCTTTTGATACTGTGTCCTTGGCGCTTTTGGAGGATGTAGTTCGCCAGACGAAGCCATCTGGCTCCCCTTGCGACTCTCTTCCCCCACGCTTCTTTCAGGAGGTTCTCCCGAGTGTTGGTGCATCGGTCTTGGATATCATCAACAGCAGCCTTTCTTCTGGTGTAGTTCCCCAACAGTTTAAACATGCTGTGGTCCAACCCTTGATCAAGAAACCTGGTCTTGATCCAGATGAGCTGTCAAGTTACAGACCCATTTCCAAACTGCCTTTCATTTCCAAAATTCTGGAAAAAGTGGTGCACATGCAGTTGAAACTTTTCTTGGATGAACATAACATCTTGGAGGTTTTCCAGTCAGGTTTCAAGACGATGCATAGCAGGGAGTCAGCCCTGTTACGCGTTTCTAATGACATCCTCCTGGCAAATTACTCTGGAGACCACGTGTGTCTGGTTTTATTGGACTTAACTGCAGCATTTGATACAGTGGATCGCAGTATTCTGCTGACTCGTTTGCAGCACTTGGTGGGCATTGGCGGGAGTGCTCTTGATTGGTTTAGGTCCTATCTAGCTGACAGGACCTTTTGTGTCAGCCTTGGCTGCTCTGAATCACGCACTGCTCCCCTGTCATGTGGTGTTCCACAGGGCTCAATTCTGGGGCCTCTGCTGTTCTCGCTGTATCTGCTCCCATTGGGTTCCATCTTAAGGAAACATGGTATTCCTTTCCACTGCTATGCAGATGACTGCCAGATCTATGTCCCACTGAGCAAGAAAGACACCTTCTCATTAAGGCCACTCCTATCCTGTCTGGAAGAAATCAAAACCTGGATGGCACAAAATTTCTTGAAGTTCAACGAAAAGAAGACAGAGGTGATATGGTTTGGCCCCAGTGGACCTTGTACATTCCATCCTGTTGACTTGGGCCCCCTATCTCCTTATCTGAAATCAACGGTCTCAAACTTGGGACTTAAACTGGACAGTGATTTCAAACTCGATCGGCAAATTGGTGCCGTTGTTAAATCCAGCTTCTTTCACCTTAGACAGCTGGCCAAAATAAAACCTTTCCTCTCACATGAACACTTTGAGACAGTAATTCATGCCTTTGTCACATCCCGGCTCGATTACTGCAACGCCCTGTACTTTGGAGTCAGCCAGTCCTCCATCAAGCGCCTTCAGCTGGTACAGAATGCCGCTGCTCGCCTCTTGACTGGTACTCGTAAGAGGGAGCATATAACTCCTACTTTGGCATCCCTTCACTGGCTCCCCATTCATTTTAGAATTATTTTTAAGATCCTCCTCTTTGTTTTCAAATCTCTGAATAATCTCGCGCCACCTTACCTCTCTGAGCTCATACGCCCCTACACCCCTGCCCGGCGCCTCAGGTCTGTGGACCAGTCTTTGCTAGACGTACCAAGAACTAAACTGAGGCTCAGAGGGGATCGAGCCTTTTCTGTTGCTGGTCCATCTCTCTGGAATGACCTCCCACTGAACATTCGGCAAGCCTCCTCGCTGCCCATCTTTAAAGCCCTCCTCAAAACTCACTTGTATTCTTTGGCGTTTGACTCAGCATGACTTAGATTTGCTATTGGTTTTACTGCTTGGTGCTTTCTACCGCCTTATTACTTATTACTTATTACTGATTCGTCTTACTGTTTATTGTATATGTTAAATCGCTCCATGTACAGCACTTTGTATGCAGCGATGGCTGTTTGAAAGTGCTCTATAAATACTGTTGACTTGACTTGACTTGACTTGACCTCGGGGTATCACCCCCAGTCCAACGGACAGGCCGAACGTGCCAACCAGGATCTGGGGGCGGCCCTCCGCTGTGTGTGCCTCCACCGTCCCTCCTCCTGGGCCGACCACTTGCCTTGGGTGGAGTATGCGCACAACACCCTCGTCTCGTCGGCCACCGGTATGTCCCCCTTCATGTCGGCCTACGGGAACCAACCACCGCTGTTCCCGTCCCAGGAGGGTCAGGTGGAGGTCCCGTCGGTGCAGCATCACCTCAAGCGGGCCCACAGCGTGTGGAAGGAGGCCCGTGCTGCGCTGTCCCGCACGGCGGACCGGAACCGGCAGGTCGCGGATCGTCGGCGGCGCCCGTCACCTACCTACGTGGTGGGACAAAAGGTGTGGCTGGCGACAAGGGACCTTCGCCTGGCCGGCTCGTCTGCGAAGCTGGGGCCCCTTTTCACCGGACCTTTCGAGGTCGAGTCCGTCGTCAGCCCTGTCGCGGTCAAGCTCCGGCTACCGGCCACCATGAAGGTTCACCCCGTGTTCCACGTCTCCCTGCTCAATCCGGTGACTTCCAGTCCCTTGGCTCCTTTTCCCACTACGCCCCCTACCCCGCGGGTCGTCGATGGTGACCCGGTGTACACGGTACGTGGCATCCTGGACTCTCGGCGCAGGGGAAGGGGGTTCCAGTATCTGGTCGACTGGGAGGGCTCCGGGCCGGAGGAGCGGCAATGGATCCCCCGCTCCTGGATCCTTGATCCGTCCCTTCTGCGCGACTTCCACGCAGCTCATCCATCGAAACCGGGTAGGCCGCCGGGAGGCGTCCGTTGAGGGGGGGGTACTGTCACGTCCCGTGTTTGCCAGCAGGGGGCGGGCTTTCTGCCCGCCGTTTACACACCTGTCACCCATTTGGCAGTAATTGCTCAGCCTTTATTTGAACGCTCTGGCAGTCTACTCACTGCCGGAGAATTCCACGCCGCGCCAATATTCTCTCGCTCAAATTACTATTTGGATTATTTGTTGCCTCTTAGCTTAGTGGCTGTTATTACGCGCCATTATTCCTATTACGAACAAAATTTATATAATCGTCTAATCAGACCTTCCTTGCCATTTGTTTTCCGCAAGCGTTTTCTGTTGTTCCCTTTATTCTATCCCTGGTCCTTATTTTGACCAGCGTTTTTTGTTATTCTCCCTGTCGGGTATTTTGTGTTCGTCATTAAAGACTCCTTTTGTTCTCTGACAAAATCTCTTTTGTGTCTGCTATTTCGGGGATTCACCTTTCAGTTATTTTGTTGTGCACGAAGCAATAATTCCATCGCTTCGGGCACAACGTGACATTTCTGGTGTGAATACTGTAAACACTTAAATACAACTGAAATTTACTGAGGTGTGATTCTCTCACGGACCACTAAAGGGAGTTGCATTCCACAAATGAGATTCACTAGTCAAGCGCTGTACATTTTGACACACAACATTACAAAGACACTATCATTGTTTCAACATTTCAGACGAGTACAAAATGCAAGGTGCCCATGTGTTCATGTGGTCAGATTGTAAGCTGAGAACCAACAGGAGATGCAAATGGCTACAAAATGCCTTAATTACTCCTATGGCAGTTCACCCTACAGCCCCTCCATTAAATTTATATGACACACACACAGAGGTGCTGAAAAGGTCCTCCTGGCTTTTTCCACATGCTGGAAAATACGTAAGATTTGCCGAAATATTAAATAAAGATTTACATGGCGCTTTATCAACAATATATAGTGCCCAAAGCGTTTTACAAAGCCCGACATTCAATTATTTGACAGGTCACTCCCAGACAGGTCACTCCCGGTACAAAATAGTTGTTCTTTTTACTTTAAAATGACTTACCTTAAGTAGAATCTCACGTCACGTTGTGGCCAGTAAATAGAATCTGGGTGGGTTATAGCACACTTTAGTGTTGTAAAATAGTGGTTAATAGTAGGGGTGTAACAACGTTTTTTTGACCAATATGATATGGCTGAACAATTCAACACAAAGCAACACTTTTTTGGAACGATGCAATGCAATTTGATACGATATTTTCAAGGTTAAGATAAAGTGCTTCATATTTTCGAATAATTGTCGATGTTCTCCTTATGGGACAATACACTTATACACAAGTATTAAACTTGTTTATTTTCACATTAAGTTAACTTGCTGCTCTGACTGTTCACAATTTTAACCAACGCTTGCATATTATTTTTCAAAATCAGCTGGACTATACATGGTCTGTCAACAAGACAGCTCTGTGCACGCTCCGCAATAATAAGTAATTCTTTGAGCACGAGGATATTTATGATTGAGTTTTAGAATAAATAAGGCATCACACCTTTTTGCTCTGTGCCACTGTTGATTCATGACGCATTTGTTGTTTGTGTGCCATGGTGCCGGTCGAGACGGGTCGACAAACTGTCGTGTTCCCGTGAAATTGCATTCAGTGTTTGCAAAGGCTATACACGACAAGAGGATATCCTTTATTGCAAAATCCCACAGAAATAAAGACATTGCTTGTCCAAAAAATCTCCTACTTCCTCGCCGCTGTGCTTGATGTTGATCTATTATAGTCTATGTTGAATGCATGACATAAATCTCCAACGTCGACGGGAAATGGCATGCACGGGCAAAACAAAAACAAACAAAAATACAAAAACAAAAACAAACCAATGAACACACGTTCATGCATGAAGAGTAACATTCATCCATCCATTTTCTGAACCGCTTACCCTCACAAGGCTTGTGGGGCACGCTGGAGCCTATCCCAGTTGTCTTCAGGCGGTAGGCGAGGAACACCCTTAATTGGTTGCCCGCCAATTGCAGGGCACACATAAACAAGTAACCAGAATAACATTCAAACCAAAATAAAAAAATAATAGGTCATTTGGAATTTTGAGAATAAAGTTAGTTTGTTGATTGTATCACTGTTGTGTGGTCAGCATCGATGTGCACTTGTCCAGTGTGTATCGATGTCGTCAGATCAGGGGCAAACACATCGATACTAAATCAGTGTATCGTTACGCCGCTAGTAAATAATTCTGTCTCTTTATCTATGCTGACAGCAGCCTGAATGAAATGTACGCTTTGCTTCCTTTTTCCAAACAAGCATCAGTCCTTGTAGCATTTCAAAATGTCTTGCACAGCTTGTGCTGCTGGCATTTCAACTAACAGCCGTGCGGCAAAAAGCCCCCGGTATCAACACATGCATCTGTGTTTGATTTATGCCAAATTCACAGAGAAGATTTGCAGGGTACCATGAAAAGATTCAGAGCATTAACAAAATAACCTCAGGTATCATTTGATGTGTACAGTATAGCCGCCATACAATCTCTTAAAAGATGACACACGCTATCAGTCGCCATACTAACCATGTCACACCATTTGTCTTGAGTCCGCAAATTATGATTTGATTTTTGCCACACCGGCTCGTACAAATGTCCGAATCACCCACTCCCCGTTTGTGCACAGCACGACTACTGTCATCCGTATAAATTATTTACAGTGCAGTTCTGGAGCTACTCTCAAAAGTCCAGCTCACTGTGTAATTTAAAGCAGACAATTCTACTGTGCCCCAGAAATCCTCCCTCTAAAAAATGAGGAGTCGCTGTCAACACTACTTTCTGCCCTCCAGGGACCTAGCCTGATTATAGCATCATCCTTCTCCCTCTTATGCTGCTCAACACAAATGCACACAAAAGCACACACTGTTCTCTCGACGCACTCAGCACCTTGCTGTTACCAAGTAATTATGTGGGGTTTTTTTTCAAGACCAAGTGGAAAGATGTTATGAGAGCTGTTTAGAACCTCAAATGTCCTACAACTATAATAACTGGTTCTCTGACCTCTTAACCTGAGATGCCTGGAGATTGAGAAGCCTGGCTCGCAAGGTCAGCTGGTCATTCAAGTAATTGGACGTATATGGTGTCATCTCTTATTGTTGAAGTGTCCGTTGGAGAAAAACAACAGTCTGAAGGACAGGAATCACTTGGAGCCAAACGGCAACAAGAATGTATTTCGTGATACCACGTCGGTGCTGCACACCTGACATGCAGTTAAATACAAAACCAAACTTAAAAAACTGTGCTGGAAACCTTTCAGTGCCCACATACCGGAATGACGTTGTCCCGTGTTGTTGTTTATTTTTTTCACCAATCACCATGCTGTGTGTTTGTGTGTGTATGCGTGTGTGTGTGTACGTGTGTGTGTGTCTGATATTTTATTTATTTATTTGTCTCTATTGACTATTTCAGCCTGTGCTGTGCTTGTGTGCAATGTGGAAATTACCGGTACCTTCTCGAAGTCGATTGGCTGTCGCTGACAAGTGACGGCCTGGGCCCACTTAGTCGGCCTGAAAGACTGACGGAAACAGTGATGGACCTTTAGGGATGCCATCGAGGTGGGATGTAGTGGTGTACCTGTAAAGCTTGCATGCTCATTTGGGGAAAGCATCTTTCGTTTGAGATGTTGCTCATAAGAAAGCCGAAGGATTAATTTGTAAGGCGTAATTAAAATTGGTTTAATGGTTCACCTCAATCTAAGTTCAATATACTTGTTAAAAAATTGCCATAACCCTACATTTTAGTCAATATAGCATAACTTTGGGAGAATATTTTGAAGATCGGTCCTTTCTTAACACAAGAATTGGGTCAAATGTAACCAAAAATGTGTTATTTTTGACCCAACTGTTTTCAGAGTGTACGCATCTGCTCCAGTGAGGAAATAAAATATCTTATGCAATCAAAAACTTGTGACTACTACGATTGTGAATAATAAAAACAAAACAAAACTCAAAGGGCACTCCAATCCTCTTGAAGTAAAACTTTTAACCCTGGTAATAAAAATCTAATAGTCTCATGTCTTTCTGTCAATTTCACAAACACCAACTGCTGTACTTACATTCACATAGGAAAAAAAAGTAATAGCAGCCAAAAAATTATTGGTCACTTTTATTACAAACATCAGTTTCTGTATTAAACTATTTGTATGTTTATGCCATATCATTGAGGACACAAACATTTTTCTGACTGACATTTACATTTCAATCACTAATGCCCACTCCTCCGGCCTCCTTGCTCCACACACACACGCACACACACATGTACACATGCAAAAAAAGGATCTTATCGAAAATTCAACGGTGTGTCCATTTGGAATACTTGTTCACTGCCCTGTTGGGAATTATCACCAGAATGCTAAGAGGACCCCATCACGGGATTTCACATCTCATTTCCAAACCACCTTGTCCACTCAACTTTCCTGTCACTTCGTAAACTTCCTCGAACCTTCCTTTGTGAACATGTGACTACATCTCGCAGTTTGTCTTGCAGTAGAAGTATTCGGAAGACCTTCAGTTTCTTGAGGGTGAGGTAAGTACTCAAACAAGTAAACAAGTGGAAGGTGAACAGAGTGTATTGCAACCAGGTCTAATCCTGAATCTGTCGAGGGAACATACATTTACACACACACAGACACAAACAAGGTTACAGAGGTTATTCTAAACAGACAATGAAGGAGGTAACACTGATGAATTATGGTTGCTTGGCGTTAACAAGAAACTCTTTAAAAAGGGCCACACTTTCCTTGACCTCATTTCCTCTGCCAAGACACGCACACACACACACACACACACACACACACACACACGCACAAACACACACACACACACACACACACACAAACACACACACACACACACTTCTTTACACAGAGATATGTGGTTTTGAGTGTGTCCTCTTGATTATAGAGTTCAGCTGCTGCCATTGTGCACGTTGGCCCCATACTGGGACGGTTAATGGCACTAATTTCCTCAGACCATGCTTCCACACTAGTACGCCAGCCTCTGATTGCAATCAAGTAAATACTGATGTGGCTATTCATATGTAAAATTGGCTTGTTGGGGTGATAGAAAAATTTGGAATGGAGGTTGCAACTATGAAAATTGATGCACAATGGGGGCCTGCGTGAATTGTGAGAGAAATGCAGTATTTCATGGTAACTTGGATGTGAAATGAGCTCATGATGTTTGAACATCTTACCAGCAATTGAGGTTTGTGTCCTCTTTTGAAGGTAGCATCGCAACAATTCAGAGCATCTTTATTACTATTTTCGATGCTCTAGTTCCCATAGCAACCCTTCTGAGATGAAAGATGAAAAGCTGGGGAGTCAGCCTCCTACATTGTTTGGAAAACGCGTACACATTAAAACAAAAGCAGGAACAAAAGCACATGCACATGTTATTGTGTCTGGGGAGGCATACGCTGCAGTGTTTAAAATAAACCAGGCATCATGGGTGAAGTGGTGGTGTGAGATTGCTGTACACAAAAAAGGCATTGCAGAGAAAGTGGAACAGAAGGAATCTCCTATGAAGACTGTTTTCTCTGTTGAATACTGCTGCCTGTCTCTCTGTCATTTGCTGCAGGCAGATCAAATATGTAGACAAATAAATGCTCATTATTAGAGTGAACAGACAATGGTAGAAGAATGGAGCACATCAATTGATCACCGTTGGGGAGCTGCGAGAGAGAAAAAAGGAGAGAGAATGCTCTAAGATGTAATCACCAGAAATGGCCTCTATGGACAGACACACCTGGATCTCCTAAAGAAGCTTTAAGATTTTAATACATTACTGTGTATCCATTAAAACTACAAGAAAATCAGCTGATGTAATGCAAGCGCCATCATCATCATCAACATTTCAGTGGTGATTGTAGACCTTTAAAAGGTAGCTAGGCTCCGTCAAAGGGGGAACATGCTTTTTTATTTTTTTACTGGCTGTCGGTGTGCCTGGCAGTACTGTCCGTGGAAGATGTGGAAGACATCTACATTATTGGCCTTTTGATAACAGGTATGCTGCCGTTTGGTGTTGGCAACTTGCTGTTCTATCGCAAAATCCAACCGACGGGAGCGTCTCTATTGGAAGTGAAGAAGCTGCCGGTCACTCTGGATGGCTTGGCGCGAATGTCCAACACTCAGACTCAAGCGGTGACTGAGCTCAACCGCAATATTGTTGCGGTTTTGGAGCGACTCCGCGCGATCGACAATACCATGGAGAAGTTGGAATCCACCCTGCAGAAAGAATTTTCGGATCCGACTGATCGGCGCCAGTGAGGAGATACAGACCAAGGACTCAAGGCTGTCTGGAATTGTTGGCGGCCGTCTCTCCAAAACAAACAATGCTATCTGGCCTTTCCCCTGGATGGAAGTACGCATGGAGTCTAGGGACCCCACCACCACCCCCCTCCTTCTCGGCCATGGACTGATAAGCCGGGACTGTCTTCATGATGAGCAGACCTCGACCAAGCAGCTATGACCTGTACACGCATACACATACACGACTGGACAAGCACATACGCATACACATCCTTGTTATCACCGTCTTCATCACTCCGATTCTTTTTTCCCCCGTGACGTGCTTCGATATGCGGAGCGCAACGATGCCCGTGCAGCTGGTCACTTCGGCCGCGTCGCGGTTAGCCAACCCCCCCTTCCCATTCATCCTCCCCCTTATTACATGTTATGTCTTGTGACTTGTTGTAACTGTCATATGCTTATTTATGTGCTAGGGTCTTTTTTTAACCTGGACTTAAATTATCCTCGGAAGAGGATAGTGCGAGCGTGTATTTTTTTTCCCCCCTCTCCCTACCCAGCGTTTTCCTTTCTGAATTCTGATTGTAATTTCCCCATTGCGGGACGAATAAAGGATATCTTAATCTTACGGTATTTTTCAATACCAATTCCTTGTTCAAGTTTTGTGCCCTTGATCAATCAGTCCGATCAGTTGCAATGCACATATGTGAATGATAAAAGTAAATTGCACATTTGTCTAAGGAAATCTAAGGTGCTTCATGAAATGTTTTGTAAAAGATATGTTCATTAAATTTCAGCATTTTCCTAATGCTCTCATGCTTCTTTAGACCAAAACAAAGGAAAGACATATTATTTTGGTTATTTATAGCAGAGCATGGTATAATTTTAATGGTCCGGTCCACTTGACATCTATCGAGGTTGTATGTGGTCCACAATGTGAAATGAGTTTGACACCCCTGCCTTAAAGCTAGCGGCCGCATTGTTGAACTTGTAGCTAAGTCTAAAAAGTTCCACTGTGGCAGAGACATTAATACTTCCCGCCTACAAGACCATCGTAAATAAATTTAGACATGGTCGTGACCTTCATTAGCTAGGAGGTGGTTGAGTGTGGAAGGGAAGGAAAGGACAAGAAGAGATGTGTCCTGTTTTAAGAGGGAGAGAAAAGAATAAAGAGAGGGAGACGCCAAATGCTGGCATCCGAGTGTTTCATTCCCCACTAACTCAAGAGTGTGGAAGGCTGGCATCCTGGAACAATATATTTCATCATCTGAATGAACTGTACACACGAATGCAAAGCTGATATGAAAATCTGCTTACAAGTACAGATAAAATAAATTGATTCGGTTCAAAGATGCAACTCTGACAACAAACTGCCCAAAGAGCCGATTTTTGACATTTTCACACACACACCAAGCAATAGAAAGATGTTAACACAGTTGCATTGTGTGAGAAAATAGTTCAACATTTTAAAACTCTTCAGCCTCCACGGAATGCTTTGTCCCACAGAGCTGTAGCATGAGGAGCTAACTGAACTCAGGCATCGAAGTTTGACGCTAAGCTTTGCTGATCTTCCTCAACGACATATTTGTGCAAGATGAGCTTTTCGAGCCCAACTGGTATAAAAACTAAAAATAGAGTGAGACTGTGAGCTGTTGAGAAATAACTTGGTGTGTGTTTTTCTTCGATTCCTTTCAGGATATATCAACTGTGTCTTCATTCAAACAAGCCCAGTTTTCAAGCCGAGTGAATGAAATATTTTTCTTTGTGTTTATTCGATTCCTATTCAAGACACTTTGATGAGAACAACTATATTGCCAATAAAAGCTACATGTTGAAAAGTGAACTTCTGTAGCTATGGGTGGTGTGCCTTGAGATTTTTTTTAATGAAAGTGTGCCTTGGCCCAAAAAAAGGTTGAAAAATAATACATACAATTCAGCATGCCCTTAAGCCAGTGCTTGTCAATTATTTTCAGCTATGCCCCACAGGAAGAAGGAAACATTTTGAGCCTCCCCAAACCCTCCACCTCAACTCTAAATAGATCATTTGCCCTCCATTTACTATATAAAATTTCTATGAGTTCCTTGTCACACGGGTAAGTTAATTTCCACTTTGCGATTACCTTCTCTCCCAGATGGCACAGCAAAAAAGCGGAATACTAGTTTTCTTCCTTTATATGGTCAGGGGTTGTTTCCCTTCTGAGAAGAGAACAGCACAGTATGAGCTGAGATACAGTTAACAGTTAACCATTTTTTTCTCACAAACCAAAATAAATTCATTCATTCATTTTCCGAACTGCTCTATCCTCACTCGGGTGCTGGAGCATATCCCAGCTGTTTTCAGGCAGTAGGTGGGGCACACCCTGAATCGGTTGCCAGCCAATCGCATGGCACACAGAGACGAACAACCATCCACACCCACACTCACACCTAGGGAATGTGGGAGGAAACCGGAGTACCCAGAGAAAACCCACGCAGGCCTGGGGAGAACATGCAATCTCCACACAGGGAGGCCGGAGCTGGAATTGATCCCAGTATCTCTGCACTGTGAAGCTGACGTGCTAACAACTGGACTACCAGGCCGCCAAACCAAAATAAATTATATTAAATATAAACATTTTAACACAACCCTCTTCCAGATAAAAATTCCACCCGTGATGCTTGTGAACTTATTAGAGAGCGCTTCAAACAATCTTGTCATGCCTCAGTTTTTCTGTTTTAAGCTCACTTTAAACTCAGTCATTTTGAGGTTAGTTGTCACATATGCAACGAACGGACCGATGAAACATGCAGCCCTGGCAACTTGGTTTACATATGCCAGAATTGCCATTCGTGAGGGTTTTGTTTTTCTGTACGTTATAACAGTAGTCGGTTGGAACCATTTCCAATAAAATAGCTGCCAACTAATATGTGTATAATACACTATGAACATTTAAAAACATAACAACTTGAACATGTCAATCACAAATATGTGTATACAGTAATAATAATAATTATAATACATTTTATTTGTGGGCGCCTTTCTAGAAACTCAAGGACACCTTACAACAAGCAGTTAAAATCACGAGTACAATGTTAAAAAACTACATCAAATAAGATAAGAAAAAATACAACAAAATAAATAAATAAAACAATGGCTTTATGGTCTGAGTGAATAGGCTTGTCGAAACAGATGTGTTTTGAGGCGGGATTTGAAATGTGTTAATGAGGCTGTATTACGAAGGTCAGCGGGGAGTGAGTTCCATAGCTGGGGAGCAGAGCGACTGAAGGCTCTACTTCCCATGGTGACGAGGCGAGCAGGGGGGACAGAGAGGAGGACAGAGGAGGAGGAACGAAGAGAGCGGACAGGCGTAGGAATATGGATGAGGTCAGATAGGTATGGAGGGGCTAGGTCATGAATGGATTTGAATGTGAGTAGCAGGATTTTATATTGAATGCGTGTAAAATGGGAAGCCAGTGGAGATGTTGAAGGACAGGTGTAATATGGTTTATGTATGGCGTGAGTGTGATAATGCGGGCGGCTGAATTTTGGACCAGCTGAAGCTTATGGAGGGTTTTTTCAGGGAGACCACACAGAAGGGAATTACAGTAATCGAGTCGCGAGGTGACGAGGGTGTGTACAAGTATAGCAGTGGACTGAGGAGTGAGAGAAGAGCGGAGCCGGTGGATGTTTCGAAGATGATAATATGCAGAACGAGTGATGTGGTTGATATGTGAGGTGAAGGAGAGGGTGCTATCAAGGATGACACCCAGACTCTTGACCTGAGGGGAGGGGGAGATGGAAGAGCTTTCGAAGGGAATGGAGAAATTGTTTATTTTGTTTAGATTGGATTTAGTGCCAATAAGGAGGAATTCAGTTTTATTGCTATTCAGTTTGAGGAAATTTGAGGTGAACCAAGATTTTAATTCCTGCAGGCAGTTGGTTAGGGAGGATGGTGGAAGTATGGTATTAGGTTTGGTAGAGATGTAGAGCTGGGTGTCATCCGCGTAGCAATGAAAATGAATGTGATGTTTCCTGAAGATATTACCCACGGGAAGAAGATAGATTAGAAATAGCAATGGGCCAAGGACAGAACCCTGAGGAACACCTGAAGTGAGGGGAAAGGGGTGAGATCTAAAACGTTTGAGTTGGATAAACTGGGTGCGGTCAGAAAGATAGGAGCGGAACCAGGAGAGGGGGATGCTGGTGATGCCAATGGAGGAGAGTCTGTCGAGGAGGATGGAGTTAGAGATGGTGTCAAAGGCTGCACTGAGGTCAAGCAGGAGGAGGATGGCGAGTGAACCGGAGTCAGCAGAGAGAAGAAGGTCATTGCATATTTTGAGGAGGGCAGTTTCAGTACTATGGAGGGGACGGAAGCCAGATTGAAATTGTTCGTATAGCTTATTGGAGGAAAGATGGGTGTGAAGTTGAGCAGCTACTGTTTCCTCTAGAAGTTTGGAGATGAACGGAAGGTTTGATATGGGACGAAAGTTGTTCAAGTCGCAGGGATCAGAGCCAGGTTTCTTCAGTATGGGAGTGACAGCAGCAGTTTTGAGATGAGATGGTACAATGCCAGTAGAGAGGGAAGTTTGAATAATGTTAGTGATGAGAGGGGAGAGGGCCGGGATAGAAGCTTTGACTAAAACAGTAGGGAGAGGGTCACGCTGACAAGTAGAGGATTTGGACTTCTGGATTAAGATGGAGATTTGGTGGACAGATGGGGATGTGAATGCAGAGAATAGGTGGGTAGGAACCGGGGAGAATGGAGAAGGAGGGTTAGGAGCAGCTGAAGGGGTGAGTTGCTGGTGGATAAGTTGGATTTTGGATGTAAAAAATGAGGCCAGAGTATTACAAAAATCAGTGGAATAGAGATGTGAGGGAAGAGTGTCAGCAGGTTTAGTGAGTTTAGAAATGAGTGAAAAGAGTGATCTGGGGTTGCCTTCATTGGAACTGATGAATCCAGAGTAGAAGATTGATTTGGCTTTGGATATTGAGTCCTTGTAATGGAGAAAGTGGGTAGTGTACATTTCTTTATGAATGGTGAGTCCAGTTTTTCTATATAATCTTTCAAGTTGACGGCCTTTTGATTTAAGTTGTCTGAGGGTAGGGGTAAACCAGGGTGCTGTTTGGTTGAAGGAGACAGTTCGGGTTTTGAGTGGGGCCAGGATATTGAGAATGTTATGGAGATTTGTATTGTAGTGTGTCAAAAACTCATCTGTTGTAGAAAGACAATCAGTACTGGGGAGGTTGTTGATAAGTGATTCTAAATTGTCCGGGTTAATATCCTTGATTTTACGGAAATGTGTAATGCGTTGTGGGTTGGATTTGAAAAATGACAGGTTAACATTGAATGAAAGCAATAGATGATCTGTGTATGGGAGGAGATCGGTTTTACAGTTTGTTGGTGATAATCCAATACAGCAGATCAAGTCCAGAATATGTCCTTTACTGTGTGTGGGAAAGTTGACATACTATTGAAAACCAAAACTGTCCAGACAGGAGGTAAAGTCTTTGGTAAGTGAGTTTTTGATATTGTCCATGTGTATATTAAAATCTCCTAAGAGAATCACATTTGGTGATAGTGTATACAGATGAGTGAGGAGTGTAGTAATGTCAGTGATAAAATTCTTGTTTGGTTTTGGTGGACGGTAAATAGTGGCAATCAGTGTGGGAGTTGATCCAGAGAGCTGTATAACTGTCGCTTCAAAAGATAAAAAAGCAGGCACATTTACAGGTGCAAATTTCCAATCCTCGCGCAGAATCATCGCGAGGCCGCCTCCCCTCCCAGTCGTGCGCGGCACAGCGTGATAAACAAAGCCCAGTGGAGTAGCTTCATTAAGAGTACCATAATCATCTGGCTGCTGCCAGGTCTCAGTCAGACACAGAATGTCAAACTCACGGTCTGTCAGGAGGTCGTGGACGAACTGGCCCTTGCTCGTAAGGGAGCGGATGTTCAGTCGGCCAACGTTGACAGGAGTGCAGCTGCGAGCGACCGCGATGCTATCCGACCTCGGGACGCGTGTCAACACAGAGGCATCCGCACGGCGTCCGGTGTTCTTCCGTGGGCGGCGAGCGGTGGACCAGAACGACCTGATGGAGCTGGAGTTGTCGTATTGATAGTTTCGGCGTGAGCCCCGGTGAGTGCACCTTCGCCGGGGCACGTAAAGGATGTCCGGGTGTTGGAGCAGAGCAGGCGGTGGTGGACCGTGTGAATTAAAGTTGAGTTTGAGCTCAGTGGCTGCATATTGGTGAAGCGCTTCCAATGAGTGGTGGAAAACACACAGAGCGAACCAGCAGAAAGCAAGCCACTCACAGCTGATTGACATAGCCGGACCGGAGTAATGAAGTCGGGAAGCAGCAACAGTTAGTGGGTAAGCTAGCCGCTAGCCGCAACTCAACGACAACTCAATACTCGATGACAGGTAATGACAGTTCGGCCGATCGAGTGTGGATTGATCATTGTTCACTCGGTGACCATAAAAGCAGGTCGACATAAAATATGTCGGCTATAAAAGATAAAAAAAATTGACATAAAATGGACTTAAAAATAAAAAAAAATCACGGGGAGTAGCGGCGTCCAAAATTCGCCAGCGTTCACTCCGGAAGTGACGTCAACCATGTTACCATGTTGAGGGGAGTGAAACAATAGCATCCCAATCTTATCGAAAGAAAATGTTTTCTTTCGATAAGAAAGAAAACATTCAAGCAGCCAATGAAAAGTGCCTTCTTCAGTTGGACAAGACTGCACAATCATATACACACTTAAGGGTGTCTCCCAGACGAAGACGAAGCTTCATCTGGGAGACACCCTTTCGAAAGTGAGATACAATTTCAGCCTTCACAGACAACGAGATTTGCCTCCGTTTGCCAGGCATGATTTCAGTCCATGTGCTCAGGACCGAGCATCTTTATTTGTATCGCACTTTTACAACAGCTCCAGCTTCGCCATTCATTAGCACTAATGCCATTTTAATTACATAGCTTAACGGAAGGCTTCATTAATTTTTTGGGTTGTCTTGATAGGTAGTAATTAATACAATACAATACAATACAATACAATACAATACAATACAATACAATACAATACAATACATGCTGATTAATATAGCGCTTTCACAACAGCGGCAGCTGTAACAAAGCGCTTAATAAAACAGTTAACATAAAGTAAAATAATAAACACAACACATAACAAAACACGGACAGTCGTGCAGTCCGAACCACTTTTCCATCCCACGCTTTGTTGTTTGGAGCAGTTTGAGATGAAAGAGGAGAGAATCAAATTGTCCTTTAACCAGTGGATCAGAGACGTCATGCTCAAAATGTGCACACGTCGGCTACAAGCTAAGTTTCAAAGTCAACAAGAAGCTGTAGCATCCATTGACGAAAAAAGAGATTGGTTCACTTCTTCTGTACCATGGAAATCCATTTCAATTCCAAGCGGCGACTCACGGTTCCAAATGCGCAACGCTCCTCTCTCCTCATCCTTAACTTCAGCAGCCATCCATCCAGCCGCACCAATGCCGACTGTCCAACAGCGCCGACATAGCCACTGAACAAAACGGTGTTGTAAAAAATGCTGCCCATTACAGGCGCAAAAACACAAGCGCCCCAGGTCTGTCCAGCACCGACAGTCAATGGCGCAGACATTCCTCCCAATCAAAATCTGTGCTGGTACAGGCGTGCTGCCGAGAAGGCGCAACCACCAAGCACAGATACTTCTCCTTTGACGAATGTCGTGGCCAAAAAGCACTGAAAACAGTCCATATCAGGTCCACACGATGAAACAACAAACGTGACAAAACAAAAGACAAAAACACCAAAAAAGAACAAAAAAGCAAGGCTCTTGAAGAGCACTTGCCAAAGGCTGCCTACTCGGGCGCCATCTTGGGGGGAAAAAAAATATATATATATAATAATAATTACTTAAGCTTAATGCATGAGAGCTGCAAATACACCCCAATATTGATTTAGTGACATAAGGAGATGAGACAGCCACACAGGTGACAATAACGCTGTCCTGACTATTCTTAATGAGCCAGAGGTGATGAGCTCAAGTGCCCGAGGGAGGATCTGAGGCGGATGGCGCCGGTATGGATCTTATGTCCATTATGAGTGTAGCCATGCTTGTTAATGATGATACCGGACAAAAGTTGCATTCTCTGGTCATCTTGGATTTGTGCGGTAGAAGGACATATATTTCCATTTTCCAGCATTGTTCATAAGGTTGTGGCTCATGAGCAAAAGAGCATTTCCTGTATTGACAGTGTATTTTGTGCCAAAAGCAAACATGGAAGACCACTTGATAAACCTATTTCATAATATTAGCTGGAAACAGTGTTGCTTTTTTGGGGGGATGGGGGGATTAACCCCACTACCCTAGTATATATATATGTGTGTGTATATAGTATATATATATATATGTGTGTGTGTGTGTGTGCGTGCATATGAATGAAGTTATCAAATTAATTTTAACAAAATATTCACTTTTCTCTGCTGAAAATGACTGAATATCTTTACTGTCCCTTTATTGTTGAGCACCATATAATAACTGTTATGTTTTTAGGTTGCATTTCGTTTTGTACCTTTTTTGACTGCACATGTCGCAAGTGGTGCGGTCGCCCTCCGTTCCTGTCTCCGGTGACGCAAGTGCTTCACCCCCACCCCCACACCCCCATCTTCCGCCAAGTCAAGCCATTGAGTGACATTTGGGACATCTGGGATCCGTCCCTTGAGGGATGTTTTTGTTAAGGTTGCATTTGGTTTTGTGGCCTTTTTGACTGCACCTGTTCCCGTCATCCGTGTCCCTTGCGTTGAACCAAACAGCTCCCTCAACCGTTTGTGTCTTCTACAGATTGTCTCATCACTTAGCTTGTATTTAGTTCTCAGGGTTCTGTCAGTCTTTGTTGGATCGTTGTGAGTGTCTGTGTGCTCCTGTCACGTTTTGTTTTCTGTCATAGGTTTTGTTACTTTGGTTCATGTGGTTTTCTGGACTTTGAGTATTTGAGGGAGTTTTTCCAATGTACTCCTGTTTGTATTTTTTTGTTAAATTCATCTTGGTCAACCAACCCTGCCCCTCCCTGCCCTATGGGGTCCTCCAACCAACTACCACCATGCAAAACATGGCAATAACAACGGCAAGCATTTGTTTATCTTCAATGAATTGATTTCTAAAACGATTCAGAGGGTTTGATGAATGCTGTTGTCATATTTATGAATTGAATACGAATGATTACCACCACACAGCTCGTTGGGGCTCAGAATCTGTCTGCCTGGACCTCGGTCAAATGCAACAAATTTGCGGTACACCACCTGTGCCACGATATAGACTTGGTTTCTAAACTTTAGTCTACTTTCAACATTCAAATTGTTATATAGGGATAGAAAGAACCTCCGCCGGAACACCTTGCATGGTGCATGCGAAAGGACAAAAATCAAGATGCGCCATTTTTTTAGCATATGTACATTGGATACAAAAATAGAGCCCTCAATTTTAATCTTGTCGTGCGGGCTATAAACTATCATGTGCGTGTTTGAGACCCCTTTAATAGAACAGTGGGGAAAGGTTGCATCCTTGGGAGCCCCCAATGATGATGGTGTGTGTTGATGATGTTGACCCTCCCCCCCCTCACGCCTCACCGGCTATATCCAGCCCTATAGATCAGGGGTGCACATAACCAATCCTCAAGGGCCCCGATTTTTCCTTCCTACAACACATTCAAATGATCAGTTGTCAACACTCCAGTTGAAACACTTCGAACACGTGTCTTTTTACTTGCCTACACCTCTGACACGATAACCTTAAAACCTAAATTTCATTTCCATGTGAAATTTGGCAACTTCACATCTCCTCAGCAAACTGATCTCACAGGGCTGTATTTTTCCATCCATCCATCCATCCATCCATCCATCTTCTACCGCTTATCCGGGGCCGGGTCGCGGGGGCAACAGCTTTAGCAGGGAAGCCCAGACTTCCCTCTCCCTAGCTACTTCTTCCAGCTCTCCCCGGGGGATCCCGAGGCGTTCCCAGGCCAGCTGGGTGACATAGTCTCTCCAGCGTGTCCTGGGTCTTCCTCGGGGTCTCCTCCCGGTGGGACATGCCCGGAACACCTCACCAGGGAGGCGTTCAGGAGGCATCCGAATCAGATGCCCAAGCCACCTCATCTGGCTCCTCTCGATGTGGAGGAGAAGCGGCTCGACTCGGAGCCCCTCCCGGATGACCGAGCTTCTCACCTTATCTCTAAGGGAGAGCCCGGACACCCTGCGGAGAAAACTCATTTCGGCCGCTTGTATCCGGGATCTCGTTCTTTCGGTCACGACCCATAGCTCGTGACCATAGATGAGGGTTGGAACGTAGATCGACCGGTAAATTGAGAGCTTCGCCCTTTGGCTCAGCTCCCTCTTAACCACGACAGACCGATACAACGTCCGCATCACAGCAGACGCTGCACTGATCCGCCTGTCGATCTCTCGCTCCCTCCTGCCCTCACTCGTGAACAAGACCCCAAGATACTTAAACTCCTCCACTTGGGGGAAGATCTCCCCCCCGACCCGGAGGGGGCACTCCACCCTTTTCCGACTGAGGACCATGGTTTCAGATTTGGAGGTGCTGATTTTCATCCCAACCGCTTCACACTCGGCCTTCGAAACGCTCCAGTGAGAGTTGGAGAGCCCTGTTTGAAGGAGCCAACAGCACCACATCATCTGCAAAAAGCAGGGATGCAATACTGAGGCCACCAAAACGGACCCCCTCAACGCTTCGGCTGCGCCTAGAGATTCTGTCCATGAAGGTTATGAACAGAATCGGTGACAAAGGGCAGCCTTGGCGGAGTCCTACCCTCACTGGAAACGATTCCGACTTACTGCCGGCAATGCGGACCAAACTCTGACATCGGTGGTATAGTGACCGAACTGCCCGTATCAGGGGGTTCGGTACTCCATACCCACGAAGCACCCCCCACAGAACTCCCCGAGGGACACGGTCAAACGCCTTCTCCAAGTCCACAAAACACATGTAGACTGGTTGGGGGAATTCCCACATACCCTCGAGAACCCTGCTAAGGGTGTAGAGCTGGTCCACTGTTCCACGGCCGGGACGAAAACCACACTGCTCCTCCTCAATCTGAGGCTCGACTTCCTGACGGACCCTCCTCTCCAGCACCCCTGAATAGACCTTACCAGGGAGGCTGAGGAGTGTGATCCCTCTGTAGTTGGAACACACCCTCCGGTCCCCCTTTTTAAAAAGAGGGACTACCACCCCAGTCTGCCAATCCAGAGGCACTCTCCCCGTTGACCACGCGATGTTGCAGAGGCGTGTCAACCAGGACAGCCCCACAACATCCAGAACCTTGAGGAACTCTGGGCGGATCTCATCCACCCCTGGGGCCTTGCCACCGAGGAGCTTTTTAACCACATCGGTGACTTCAACCACAGAGATAGGAGAGCCCACCTCAGAGTCCCCAGGCTCTGCTTCCTCCAAGGAAGGCATGTTGGTGGAGTTGAGGAGGTCTTCGAAGTACTCTGCCCACCGGTTCACAACGTCCCGAGTCGAAGTCAGCAGCGCCCCATCCCCACTGTACACAGTGTTCGTGGTGCACTGCTTCCCCCTCCTGAGACGTCGGATGGTGGACCAGAATTTCCTCGAAGCCGTCCGGAAGTCGGCTTCCATGGCCTCACCGAACTCTTCCCATGCTCGGGTTTTTGCCTCGGCGACCACCGAAGCTGCGTTCCGCTTGGCCAGTCGGTACCCATCAGCTGCCTCTGGGGTCCCACAGGCCATAAAGGCTCGATAGGACTCCTTCTTCAGCTTGACGGCATCCCTTACTGCTGGTGTCCACCAGCGAGTACGAGGGTTGCCGCCACGACAGGCACCAACCACCTTACGGCCACAACTCAGATTGGCCGCCTCAACAATAGAGGCATGGAACATGGTCCACTCGGACTCAATGTCCCCCGTCTCCCCCGGAACATGGGAAAAGCTCTGTCGGAGGTGGGAGTTGAAACTCCTTCTGACAGGGGATTCCGCCAGACGCTCCCAACAAACCCTCACAATACGTTTGGGTCTGCCAGGACGGACCGGCATCTTCCCCCACCATCGGAGCCTACTCACCACCAGGTGGTGATCAGTTGACAGCTCCGCCCCTCTCTTCACCCGAGTGTCCAGAACATGCGGCCGCAAATCCGATGATACAACTACAAAGTCGATCATCGAATTGCGGCCTAGGGTGTCCTGGTGCCAAGTGCACACGTGGACACCCTTATGTTTGAACAAGGTGTTCGTTATGGACAGTCCGTGACGAGCACAGAAGTCCAATAACAAAACACCACTCGAGTTCTGATCGGGGGGGGGGGGGGGCGTTCCTCCCAATCACGCCCCTCCAGGTCTCACTGTCATTGCCCACGTGAGCATTGAAGTCCCCCAGTAGAACAAGGGAGTCCCCAGCAGGAGTACTCTCCAGCACACCCTCCAAGGACTCCAAAAAGGGTGGGTATGCTGAGCTGCTGTTTGGTGCATATGCACAAACAACAGTCAGGACCCGTCCCCCCACCCGCAGGCGGAGGGATGCAACCCTCTCGTCCACCGGTGTGAACCCCAATGTACAGGCACTGAGCCGGGGGGCAATAAGTATGCCCACACCTGCTCTGCGCCTCTCACCGTGAGCAACTCCAGAGTGAAAGAGAGTCCAACCCCTCTCGAGAGGACTGGTACCAGAACCTAGGCTGTGTGTGGAGGCAAGTCCGACTATATCCAGTCGGAACTTCTCTGCCTCACACACCAGTTCGGGCTCCTTCCCTGCCAGAGAGGTGACATTCCATGTCCCAAGAGCTAGCTTCTGCAGCCGAGGATCGGACCGCCAGGGTCCCCGCCTTTGGCTGCCGCCCAGCTCGCATTGCACCCGACCCCTTTGACCCCTCCCACGGGTGGTGAGACCATGAGAAGGGGGACCCACGTTGCCTCTTCGGGCTGAGCCCGGCCGGGCCCCATGAGTGTAGGCCCGGCCACCAGGCGCTCGCCAACGAGCCCCACCTCCAGGCCTGGCTCCAAAGGGGGGCCCCGGTGACCCGCGTCCGGGCAAGGGAAACTGGATACCATCGATTTTATCTGTCATTAAGGGGCTTTGTGAGCCGTGCTTTGTCTGGTCCCTCACCTAGGACCTGTTTGCCATGGGTGACCCTGCCAGGGGCATAAAGCCCCAGACAACTTAGCTCCTAGGATCATTGGGACACACAAACCCCTCCACCACGGTAAGGTGACGGCTCACGGAGAGGGGGCTGTATTTTTGCGGACTGCATATCACGAGCTCAGTGTTCAGAATTAATTCTGATTCACTAAACTACACAAGGTAGTGAAAATAAGGTTCTCCACTGTGCACGTCAAGAATCCCGCAGTGATTTTGTGTATAAACTGAGTTTGTGTGCAGAGTGAGTCCATTGCTGGAAGAGTTTGCTTTTTTCTTCCTACACAGAAGCACATAGATTGGATGGGAGGAAGTCATGAAAAAGTAATGAGGAAACATTGAAAATGCATGCATTTATCCAAGTACATACTTGGATTTATACAGTTTTTTATCAACACTGTCCCCATGATATCTCCTGGGTTAGACACAAAATACATTACTTTCAGCTTATAGTGGGATTTGAATCATATTCACACATTAACATTTTTTAAAATCCCTTCAAAAGCGAAATGTCAATCAGTATTTTATGACAATATATTTTGGATGCCTTTCATTACCTGAATTTACAAGGGTCATTGAATAAATAGGTGTGTTTTTCGGAATAAGGATTTCGAGGACAGATGGAAGCTGATTTTTTTTCAGTGTGAGAGGCTTCCATATTCCCTTACCGTAAGAATCTTTGGCTGATGTCTTAACTAGTCGCTCCCAACACCGGTTGAGACTGGTAGTGTCACGTCCCGTGCCCGCCAGCAGGTGGCGGGCTTTTCCCTCCGCCAACTGCACACCTGTCCGTAATTTCGGGCTGATTATCTGCCTTTATTAAGAGGCTCCGGCAGTCCACTCACTGCCGGAGAATTCCATGCCGTGCCATTGTTCTCTCGCACTATTTCCTCGATTGTAGACTACTCGTTGCCTTCTTGCCTTGCGGCCATCTCTCTTGTTATTCGCGTTAGTCTCTAAATTGTATACATATATATTACCTAAACAGTACTTCCTCGCACTTTGTTTTTTTTCAGCGAGCGTTTTCGGTTGTTTCCTTATTTCCTGGTCCTTATTTGACCAGCGCTTTTTGTTACCGTTTTCCCTGTCGGGCTCTTTCTGTTAGTCATTAAAGACTATTTTGTTTTTCTGACAAGATCTTTCCGTGTCTGCTTTACTGGGAATCCACCCCTTTATTTTGTTCTGTACGAGGCGATCTGTTCATCGCCTCGGGCAGAACGTGACAGGTAGGTGCAGTACTGTAATTTACCTTTAAGTGTCGCTACTGCACTAGTTACTAAGAACGCATGTTATTATAATATGATGAAGCCCTCAAGTGACCAAAGCTTCATGTAATTCTGTTGTGATCAACAATGAGTGTTAAGAGAAATGAAAGAATGACCTCCAGCAGATTAGATGTTTCCCAGCTGTTGAGGGCAAAATATTAAATTCATAAATGAAAAGAAGCATTCCACCTATTTAATTAAAGATAATATGTCTCAAATTCCGGATGAAAAGCACAAGGTGCTCCACAGTGAAGGTGAATAATTCCAATAGGAATTTGGCATCCTGTTGTGGATTAAATAAAACTGGACAGGGATTGGGTGATGGGTGGCAGACATACAGGAAAGAGTCTCAGATATGAAGAACTGGACAGCACCAGGCCCGGACATGGTCCACGCCTACTGGCTAAAGAAACTCACAGCACTCCATGAGCGCCTAGCAGTACAAATGAACCAGCTGCTGAGGGATGGGACTCACCCAGAATGGCTAACCGAAGGGCGAACGATCCTGATCATGAAGGATCCCTCGAAGGGTGCAGCCCCATCCAACTATCGGCCAATAACCTGTCTCTCCACAACATGGAAGCTCATGTCAGGCATCATTCCGGCTAAGATAAGTGGACACATGGATCAATACATGAACGAAGCACAGAAGGGCATTGGTAGAGATACCAGAGGAGCCAAACATCAGCTCCTGGTTGACAGAACAGTCGCACAAGACTGCAGGACCCGACGTACCAACCTGTGCACAGCTTGGATTGATTACAAGAAAGCCTATGACTCGATGCCACATACATGGATCACTGAATGCTTGGAGTTGTATAAGGTGAATAGGACCCTAAGAGCCTTCGTTGCGAACTCGATGAGGATGTGGAAAACCACGCTTGAAGCCAATGGCAAACCACTTACCGAAGTGTCCATCAAATGTGGCATATACCAAGGTGATGCACTCTCCCCACTGCTGTTCTGCATAGGACTGAACCCCCTAAGCCAAGTAATCACCAAGACAGGCTATGGATACCGCCTCAGAAATGGAGCTACAATCAGTCACCTCCTCTACATGGATGACATAAAGCTGTATGCTAAGAGCGAAAGGGACATAGATTCCCTAATCAACACAACCAGGATCTACAGCAGCGACATCGGGATGTCATTCGGGCTTGAGAAATGTAGTCGGATGGTGACTAATTTGATCACACAACTCATTCCTATGAAGATACATTTAAACTCAGAAAACGTGCTCAACTCGGCCTGAAAATGCATTTAAAGCAATAAAAACTCAAATTGAGTGTCACGCCTAAACCAAAGGACTTGTGCACACATTTCAACATGTATTTTGTTCAGGTTGACCTCCTGAAGCCTAAATTAGCATTAATTTGATCACACAACTCATTCCTATGAAGATACTTTCAAACTCAGAAAACGGGCTCAACTCGGCCTGAAAATGCATTTAAAGCAATAAAAACTCAAATTGAGTGTCACGCCTAAACCAAAGGACTTATGCATATATTTCTACATGTATTTAGTTCAGGATGACCCCCTGAAGCCTAAATGAGCATTAATTTGACCACACAACTCATTCCTATGAAGATACATTCAAACTCAGAAAACGTGCTCAACTCGGCCTGAAAATGCATTTAAAGCAATAAAAACTCAAATTGAGTGTCACGCCTAAACCAAAGGACTTATGCACACACTTCAACATGTATTTTGTTCAGGATGATCCCCTGAAGCCTAAATAACCATTAATTTGACGACATAACTCATTCCTATGAAGATACTTTCAAACTCAGAAAACGTGCTCAACTCGGCCTGAAAATGCATATAAAGCAATAAAAATTCAAATTGAGTGTCACGCCTAAACCACAGGACTTATGCACACATTTCAACATGTATTTTGTTCAGGATAACCTCCTGAAGCCCAAATCACCATTAATTTAATCACACAACTCATTCCTATGAAGATACATTCAAACTCAGAAAACATGCTCAAATCGGCCTGAAAATGCATTTAAAGCAATAAAAACTCAAATTGAGTGTCACGCCTAAACCAAAGGATTTATGCAAACACTTCAATATGTATTTTGTTCAAGATAACCTCCTGAAGCCCAAATCACCATTAATTTAATCACACAACTCATTCCTATGAAGATACATTTAAACTCAGAATACGTGCTCAAATTGGCCCGTGAAAATGCATTTAAAGCAATAAAAACTCAAATTGAGTGTCACGCCTAAACCAAAGGACTTATGCACACACTTCAACATGTATTTTGTTCAGGATGACCCCCTGAAGCCTAAATCACCATTAATTTGATCACACAACTCATTCCTATGAAGAGACATTCAAAGTCAAAAAACATGCTCAGCTCGGCCTGAAAATGCATTTAAACCAATAAAAACTCAAATTGAGTGTCACGCCTAAACCAAAGGACTTATGTACACATTTCAACATGTATTTTGTTCAGGATGACCTCCTGAAGCCTAAATTACCATGAATTTGACCACACAACTCATTCCTATGAAGTTACATTTAAACTCAGAAAACGTGCTCAGCTCGGCCTGAAAATGTATTTAAAGCAATAAAAACTCAAATTGAGTGTCACACATAGACCAAAGGACTTATGCACACATTTCAACCTGTATTTAGTTCAGGTTGACCTACTGAAGCCTAAATGACCATACATTTGACTTCACATTCTCATTCCTATGAAGATACATTCCAAGTAAGAAAACGTGTTCAGCTCGGCCTGAAAATGCATTTAAAGGAATAAAAACTCAAATTGAGTGTCACGCCTAAACCAAAGGACTTATGCACACACTTCAACATGTATTTTGTTCAGGATGACCCCGTGAAGCCTAAATCACCATTAATTTGATCACACAACTCATTCCTATGAAGATACATTCAAAGTCAAAAAACATGCTCAAATCGGCCTGAAAATGCATTTAAAGCAATAAAAATTCAAATTGAGTGTCACGCCTAAACCAAAGGACTTATGCACACATTTCAACATGTATTTTGTTCAGGATAAACTCCTGAAGCCCAAATCACCATTAATTTAATCACACAACTCATTCCTATGAAGATACATTCAAACTCAGAAAACATGCTCAAATCGGCCTGAAAATGCATTTAAAGCAATAAAAACTCAAATTGAGTGTCACGCCTAAACCAAAGGATTTATGCACACACTTCAATATGTATTTTGTTCAGGATAACCTCCTGAAGCCCAAATCACCATTAATTTAATCACACAACTCATTCCTATGAAGATACATTTAAACTCAGAATACGTGCTCAACTCGGCCCCTGAAAATGCATTTAAAGCAATAAAAACTCAAATTGAGTGTCACGCCTAAACCAAAGGACTTATGCACACACGTCAACATGTATTTTGTTCAGGATGATCCCCTGAAGCCTAAATAACCATTAATTTGACGACATAACTCATTCCTATGAAGATACTTTCAAACTCAGAAAACGTGCTCAACTCGGCCTGAAAATGCATATAAAGCAATAAAAATTCAAATTGAGTGTCACGCCTAAACCACAGGACTTATGCACACATTTCAACATGTATTTTGTTCAGGATAACCTCCTGAAGCCCAAATCACCATTAATTTAATCACACAACTCATTCCTATGAAGATACATTCAAACTCAGAAAACATGCTCAAATCGGCCTGAAAATGCATTTAAAGCAATAAAAACTCAAATTGAGTGTCACGCCTAAACCAAAGGATTTATGCAAACACTTCAATATGTATTTTGTTCAAGATAACCTCCTGAAGCCCAAATCACCATTAATTTAATCACACAACTCATTCCTATGAAGATACATTTAAACTCAGAATACGTGCTCAAATTGGCCCGTGAAAATGCATTTAAAGCAATAAAAACTCAAATTGAGTGTCACGCCTAAACCAAAGGACTTATGCACACACTTCAACATGTATTTTGTTCAGGATGACCCCCTGAAGCCTAAATCACCATTAATTTGATCACACAACTCATTCCTATGAAGATACATTCAAAGTCAAAAAACATGCTCAGCTCGGCCTGAAAATGCATTTAAACCAATAAAAACTCAAATTGAGTGTCACGCCTAAACCAAAGGACTTATGTACACATTTCAACATGTATTTTGTTCAGGATGACCTCCTGAAGCCTAAATTACCATGAATTTGACCACACAACTCATTCCTATGAAGTTACATTTAAACTCAGAAAACGTGCTCAGCTCGGCCTGAAAATGTATTTAAAGCAATAAAAACTCAAATTGAGTGTCACACATAGACCAAAGGACTTATGCACACATTTCAACCTGTATTTAGTTCAGGTTGACCTACTGAAGCCTAAATGACCATACATTTGACTTCACATTCTCATTCCTATGAAGATACATTCCAAGTAAGAAAACGTGTTCAGCTCGGCCTGAAAATGCATTTAAAGGAATAAAAACTCAAATTGAGTGTCACGCCTAAACCAAAGGACTTATGCACACACTTCAACATGTATTTTGTTCAGGATGACCCCGTGAAGCCTAAATCACCATTAATTTGATCACACAACTCATTCCTATGAAGATACATTCAAAGTCAAAAAACATGCTCAAATCGGCCTGAAAATGCATTTAAAGCAATAAAAATTCAAATTGAGTGTCACGCCTAAACCAAAGGACTTATGCACACATTTCAACATGTATTTTGTTCAGGATAAACTCCTGAAGCCCAAATCACCATTAATTTAATCACACAACTCATTCCTATGAAGATACATTCAAACTCAGAAAACATGCTCAAATCGGCCTGAAAATGCATTTAAAGCAATAAAAACTCAAATTGAGTGTCACGCCTAAACCAAAGGATTTATGCACACACTTCAATATGTATTTTGTTCAGGATAACCTCCTGAAGCCCAAATCACCATTAATTTAATCACACAACTCATTCCTATGAAGATACATTTAAACTCAGAATACGTGCTCAACTCGGCCCCTGAAAATGCATTTAAAGCAATAAAAACTCAAATTGAGTGTCACGCCTAAACCAAAGGACTTATGCACACACTTCAACATGTATTTTGTTCAGGATAACCCCCTGAAGCCTAAATCACCATTAATTTGATCACACAACTCATTCCTATGAAGATACATTCAAAGTCAAAAAACATGCTCAACTCGGCCCCTGAAAATGCATTTAAAGCAATAAAAACTCAAATTGAGTGTCACGCCTAAACCAAAGGACTTATGCACACACTTCAACATGTATTTTGTTCAGGATGACCCCCTGAAGGCTAAATCACCATACATTTGATCACACAACTCATTCCTATGAAGATACATTCCAAGTAAGAAAACGTGTTCAGCTCGGCCTGAAAATGCATTGAAAGGAATAAAATCTCAAATTGAGTGTCACGCCAAAACCAAAGGACTTATGCACACACTTCAACACGTATTTTGTTCAGGATGACCCCCAGAAGCCTAAATCACCATTAATTTGATCACACAACTCATTCCTATGAAGATACATTCAAAGTCAAAAAACATGCTCAGCTCGGCCTGAAAATGTATTTAAAGCAATAAAAACTCAAATTGAGTGTCACACCTAAACCAAAGGACTTATGCACACACTTCAACACGTATTTTGTTCAGGATGACCCCCTGAAGCCTAAATCACTATTTATTTGATCACACAACTCATTCCTATGAAGATACATTCAAAGTCAAAAAACATGCTCAGCTCGGCCTGAAAATGTATTTAAAGCAATAAAAACTCAAATTGAGTGTCACACCTAAACCAAAGGACTTATGCACATATTTCAACCTGTATTTTGTTCAGGATGATCCCCTGAAGCCTAAATAAGCATTAATTTGACCACACAACTCGTTCCAATGAAGATACATTCAAACTCAGAAAACGTGCTCAACTCGGCCTGAAACTGCATTTAAAGCAATAAAAACTCAAATTCAGTATCACGCCTAAACCAAAGGACTTATGCACACACTTCAACACGTATTTTGTTCAGGATGACCCCCTGAAGCCTAAATCACTATTTATTTGATCACACAACTCATTCTTATGAAGATACATTCAAAGTCAAAAAACATGCTCAAATCGGCCTGAAAATGCATTTAAAGCAATAAAAATTCAAATTGAGTGTCACGCCTAAACCAAAGGACTTATGCACACATTTCAACATGTATTTTGTTCAGGATAACCTCCTGAAGCCCAAATCACCATTAATTTAATCACACAACTCATTCCTATGAAGATACATTCAAACTCAGAAAACATGCTCAAATCGGCCTGAAAATGCATTTAAAGCAATAAAAACTCAAATTGAGTGTCACGCCTAAACCAAAGGATTTATGCACACACTTCAATATGTATTTTGTTCAGGATAGCCTCCTGAAGCCCAAATCACCATTAATTTAATCACACAACTCATTCCTATGAAGATACATTTAAACTCAGAATACGTGCTCAACTCGGCCCCTGAAAATGCATTTAAAGCAATAAAAACTCAAATTGAGTGTCACGCCTAAACCAAAGGACTTATGCACACTTCAACATGTATTTTGTTCAGGATGACCCCCTGAAGCCTAAATCACCATTAATTTGATCACACAAGACATTCCTATGAAGTTAAATTTAAACTCAGAAAACGTGCTCAGCTCGGCCTGAAAATGTATTTAAAGCAATAAAAACTCAAATTGAGTGTCACACATAAACCAAAGGACTTATCCACACATTTCAACCTGTATTTAGTTCAGGTTGACCTCCTGAAGCCTAAATGACCATACATTTGACTTCACATTCTCATTCCTATGAAGATACATTCCAAGTCAGAAAACGTGTTCAGCTCGGCCTGAAAATGCATTTAAAAGAATAAAAACTCAAATTGAGTGTCACGCCTAAACCAAAGGACTTATGCACACACTTCAACACATATTTTGTTCAGGATGACCCCCTGAAGCCTAAATCACCATTAATTTGACTTCACATTCTCATTCCTATGAAGATACATTCCAAGTCAGAAAACGTGTTCAGCTCGGCCTGAAAATGCATTTAAAAGAATAAAAACTCAAATTGAGTGTCACGCCTAAACCAAAGGACTTATGCACACACTTCAACACATATTTTGTTCAGGATAACCCCCTGAAGCCTAAATCACCATTAATTTGATCACACAACTCATTCCTATGAAGATACATTCAAAGTCAAAAAACATGCTCAACTCGGCCCCTGAAAATGCATTTAAAGCAATAAAAACTCAAATTGAGTGTCACGCCTAAACCAAAGGACTTATGCACACACTTCAACATGTATTTTGTTCAGGATGACCTCCTGAAGCCTAAATCACCATGAATTTGACCACACAATTCATTCCTATGAAGTTACATTTAAACTCAGAAAACGTGCTCAGCTCGGCCTGAAAATGTATTTAAAGCAATAAAAACTCAAATTGAGTGTCACACATAAACCAAAGGACTTATCCACACATTTCAACCTGTATTTAGTTCAGGTTGACCTCCTGAAGCCTAAATGACCATACATTTGACTTCACATTCTCATTCCTATGAAGATACATTCCAAGTCAGAAAACGTGTTCAGCTCGGCCTGAAAATGCATTTAAAAGAATAAAAACTCAAATTGAGTGTCACGCCTAAATCAAAGGACTTATGCACACACTTCAACACATATTTTGTTCAGGATGACCCCCTGAAGCCTAAATCACCATTAATTTGATCACACAACTCATTCCTATGAAGATACATTCCAAGTCAGAAAACGTGTTCAGCTCGGCCTGAAAATGCATTTAAAAGAATAAAAACTCAAATTGAGTGTCACGCCTAAACCAAAGGACTTATGCACACACTTCAACACATATTTTGTTCAGGATAACCCCCTGAAGCCTAAATCACCATTAATTTGATCACACAACTCATTCCTATGAAGATACATTCAAAGTCAAAAAACATGCTCAACTCGGCCCCTGAAAATGCATTTAAAAGAATAAAAACTCAAATTGAGTGTCACGCCTAAACCAAAGGACTTATGCACACACTTCAACATGTATTTTGTTCAGGATGACCTCCTGAAGCCTAAATCACCATGAATTTGACCACACAATTCATTCCTATGAAGTTACATTTAAACTCAGAAAACGTGCTCAGCTCGGCCTGAAAATGTATTTAAAGCAATAAAAACTCAAATTGAGTGTCACACATAAACCAAAGGACTTATCCACACATTTCAACCTGTATTTAGTTCAGGTTGACCTCCTGAAGCCTAAATGACCATACATTTGACTTCACATTCTCATTCCTATGAAGATACATTCCAAGTCAGAAAACGTGTTCAGCTCGGCCTGAAAATGCATTTAAAAGAATAAAAACTCAAATTGAGTGTCACGCCTAAACCAAAGGACTTATGCACACACTTCAACACATATTTTGTTCAGGATGACCCCCTGAAGCCTAAATCACCATTAATTTGATCACACAACTCATTCCTATGAAGATACATTCAAAGTCAAAAAATGTGCTCAGCTCGGCCTGAAAATGCATTTAAAGCAATAAAAATTCAAATTGAGTGTTACGCCTAAACCAAAGGACTTATGCACACATTTCAACATGTATTTTGTTCAGGATAACCCCCTGAAGCCCAAATAACCATTAATTTAATCACACAACTCATTCCTATGAGGATACATTTAAACTCAGAATACGTGCTCAACTCGGCCCCTGAAAATGCATTTAAAGCAATAAAAACTCAAATTGAGTGTCACGCCTAAACCAAAGGACTTATGCACACACTTCAACATGTATTTTGTTCAGGATGACCCCCTGAAGCCTAAATCACCATTAATTTGATCACACAACTCATTCCTATGAAGATACATTCAAAGTCAAAAAACATGCTCAGCTCGGCCTGAAAATGCATGTAAACCAATAAAAACTCAAATTGAGTGTCACACATAAACCAAAGGACTTATGCACACATTTCAACCTGTATTTAGTTCAGGTTGACCCCCTGAAGCCTAAATGACCATACATTTGACTTCACATTCTCATTCCTATGAAGATACATTCCAAGTCAGAAAACGTGTTCAGCTCGGCCTGAAAATGCATTGAAAGGAATAAAAACTCAAATTGAGTGTCACGCCTAAACCAAAGGACTTATGCACACACTTCAACACGTATTTTGTTCAGGATGACCCCCTCAAGCCTAAATCACCATTAATTTGATCACACAACTCATTCCTATGAAGATACATTCAAAGTCAAAAAACATGCTCAGCTCGGCCTGAAAATGCATTTAAAGCAATAACAACTCAAATTGAGTGTCACACCTAAACCAAAGGACTTATGCACATATTTCAACCTGTATTTTGTTCAGGATTGCCCCCTGAAGCCTAAATGAGCATTAATTTGACTATGCAACTCATTCCTATGAAGATACATTCCAAGTCAAAAAACGTGCTCAACTCGGCCTGAAATTGCATTTAAAGCAAAAAAACTCAAATTGAGTGTCACGCCGAAACCAAAGGACTTATGCACACATTTCAACATGTATTTAGTTCAGGATGATCCCCTGAAACCTAAATGAGCATTAATTTGACCACACAACTCATTCCTATGAAGATACATTGAAACTCAGAAAACGTGCTCAACTCGGTCTGAAATGCATTTAAAGCAATAAAAACTCAAATTGAGCGTCACGCCTAAACCAAAGGACTTAATCACACACTTCAAAATGTATTTTGTTCAGGATGATCCCCTGAAGCCTAAATAAGCATTAATTTGACCACACAACTCGTTCCTATGAAGATACATTCAAACTCAGAAAACGTGCTCAACTCGGCCTGAAACTGCATTTAAAGCAATAAAAACTCAAATTCAGTATCACGCCTAAACCAAAGGACTTATGCACACATTTCAACGTGTATTTAGTTCAGGATTACCTCCTGAAGCCTAAATGACCATTAATTTGACTACACAACTCATTCCTATGAACATACATTCAAACTCAGAAAACGTGCTCAACTCGGCCTGAAAATGCATTTAAAGCAATAAAAACTCAAATTCAGTATCACGCCTAAACCAAAGGACTTATGCACACACTTAAACATGTATTTAGTTCAGGTTGACCTCCTGAAGGCCAAATGACCATTAATTTGACTACAAAACTCATTCCTATGAAGATACATTCAAACTCAAAAAACGTGCTCAACTCGGCCTGAAAATGCATTTAAAGCAATAAAAACTCAAATTGAGTATCACACCTAAACCAAAGGACCTATGCACATACTTCCACACGTATTTTGTTCAGGATGAGCCCCTGAAGCCTGAATCACCATTAATTTGATCACACAACTCATTCCTATGAAGATACATTCAAAGTCAAAAAACGTGCTCGGCTCGGCCTGAAAATGCATTTAAAGCAATCAAAACTCAATATGAGTGTCACGCCTAAACCAAAGGCCTTATGCACACATTTCAACATGTATTTAGTTCAGCTTGACCCCTGGAGCCTAAATGTGCATTAATTTGACCACACAACTCATTCCTATGAAGATACATTCAAACTCAAAAAACGTGCTCAACTCGGCCTGAAAATGCATTTAAAGCAATAAAAACTCAAATTGAGTATCACACCTAAACCAAAGGACCTATGCACATACTTCCACACGTATTTTGTTCAGGATGAGCCCCTGAAGCCTGAATCACCATTAATTTGATCACACAACTCATTCCTATGAAGATACATTCCAAGTCAAAAAACGTGCTCAACTTGGTCTGAAATGCATTTAAAGAAATAAAAACTCAAATTGAGTGTCTCGCCTAAACCAAAGGACTTAATCACACACTTCAAAATGTATTTTGTTCAGGATGATCCCCTGAAGCCTAAATAAGCATTAATTTGACCACACAACTCGTTCCTATGAAGATACATTCAAACTCAGAAAACGTGCTCGACTCGGTCTGAAATGCATTTAAAGCAATAAAAACTCAAATTGAGTGTCACGCCTAAACCAAAGGACTTAATCACACACTTCAAAATGTATTTAGGTCAGGTTGACCTCCTGAAGCGTAAATGAGCATTAATTTGACTACACAACTCATTCCTATGAAAATACATTTAAACTCAGAATACGTGCTCAACTCGGCCTGAAAATGCATTTAAAGCAATAAAAACTCAAATTGAGTGTCACACCTAAACCAAAGGACCTATGCACACACTTCAACCCGTATTTTGTTCAGGATGAGCCCCTGAAGCCTGAATCACCATTAATTTGATCACATAACTCATTCCTATGAACATACATTCAAACTCAGAAAACGTGCTCAACTCGGCCTGAAAATGCATTTAAAGCAATAAAAACTCAAATTCAGTATCACGCCTAAACCAAAGGACTAATGCACACATTTCAAAATGTATTTAGTTCAGGTTGACCCCCTGAAGCCTAAATGAGCATTAATTTGACTACACAACTCATTCCTATGAAGATACATTGCAAGTCAAAAAACGTGCTCAACTCGGCCAGAAATGCATTTAAAGCAATAAAAACTCAAATTGAGTGTCACGCCTAAACCAAAGGACTAATGCACACATTTCAAAATGTATTTAGTTCAGGTTGACCTCCTGAAGCCCAAATGACCATTAATTTCACTACAAAACTCATTCCTATGAAGATACATTCAAACTCAAAAAATGTGCTCAACTCGGCCTGAAAATGCATTTAAAGCAATAAAAACTCAAATTGAGTGTCACACATAAACCAAAGGACTTATGCACACATTTCAACCTGTATTTAGTTCAGGTTGACCTCCTGAAGCCTAAATGACTATTCATTTGACTTCACATTCTCATTCCTATGAAGATACATTCCAAGTCAAAAAAAGTGCTCAACTCGGCCTGAAATTGCATTTAAAGCAATAAAAACTCAAATTGAGTGTCACGCCTAAACCAAAGGACTTATGCACACACTTCAACATGTATTTTGTTCAGGATGATCCCCTGAAGCCTAAATGAGCATTAATTTGACTACACAACTTATTCCTATGAAGATACATTCAAAGTCAGAAAACGTACTCAGCTCGGTCTGAAAATGCATTTAAAGCAAAAAAACTCAAATTGAGTGTCACGCCTAACTCAAAGGACTTATGCACACATTTCAACATGTATTTTGTTCAGGATGATCCCCTGAAGCCTAAATGAGCATTAATTTGACCACACAACTCGTTCCTAAGAAGATACGTTCAAACTCAGAAAAGGTGCTCAACTCGGCCTGAAAATGCATTTAAAGCAATACAAACTCAAATTCAGTATCACGCCGAAACCAAAGGACTTATGCACACATTTCAACGTGTATTTAGTTCAGGTTTACCTCCTGAAGCCTAAATGACCATTAATTTGACTACACAACTCAATCTTATGAAGATACATTCAAGGTCAGAAAACGTACTCAGCTCGGCCTGAAAATGCATTTAAAGCAATAAAAACTCAAATTGAGTGCCACGCCTAAACCAAAAGACTTATGCACACATTTCAACATGTATTTAGTTCATGTTGACCTCCTGAAGCCCAAATGACCATTAATTTGACTACAAAGCTCATTCCTATGAAGATACATTCAAACTCAAAAAACGTGCTCAACTCGGCCTGAAAATGCATTTAAAGCAATAAAAACTCAAATTGAGTGTCACGCCTGAACCAAAGGACTTATGCACACATTTCAACATGAATTTAGTGCAGGTTGACCTCCTGAAGCCTAAATGACCATTAATTTGACTACACAACTCAATCTTATGAAGATACATTCAAGGTCAGAAAACGTACTCAGCTCGGCCTGCAAATGCATTTAAAGCAATAAAAACTCAAATTGAGTGTCACGCCTAAACCAAAGGACTTATGCACACATTTCAACATGTATTTAGTTCAGGTTCACCTCCTGAAGCCCAAATGACCATTAATTTGACTACAAAACTCATTCCTATGAAGATACATTGAAACTCAAAAAACGTGCTCAACTCGGCCTGAAAATGCATTTAAAGCAATAAAAACTCAGATTGAGTGTCACGCCTGAACCAAAGGACTTATGCATATATTTCTACATGTATTTAGTTCAGGATGACCCCCTGAAGCCTAAATGAGCATTAATTTGACCACACAACTCATTCCTATGAAGATACATTCAAATTTAGAAAACGTGCTCAACTCGGCCTGAAAATGCATTTAAAGCAATAAAAACTCAAATTGAGTGTCACGCCTCAACCAAAGGACTTATGCACACATTTCAACATGAATTTAGTGCAGGTTGACCTCCTGAAGCCTAAATGACCATTAATTTGACTACACAACTCAATCTTATGAAGATACATTCAAGGTCAGAAAACGTACTCAGCTCGGCCTGCAAATGCATTTAAAGCAATAAAAACTCAAATTGAGTGTCACGCCTAAACCAAAGGACTTATGCACACATTTCAACATGTAGTTAGTTCAGGTTCACCTCCTGAAGCCCAAATGACCATTAATTTGACTACAAAACTCATTCCTATGAAGATACATTGAAACTCAAAAAACTTGCTCAACTCGGCCTGAAAATGCATTTAAAGCAATAAAAACTCAGATTGAGTGTCACACCTAAACCGAAGGACCTATGCACACACTTCAACACGTATTTTGTTCAGGACGAGCCCCTGAAGCCTGAATCACCATTAATTTGATCACACAACTCATTCCTATGAAAATACATTCAAACTCAGAAAACGTGCTCAACTGGGCCTGAAAATGCATTTAAAGCAATAAAAACTCAGATTGAGTGTCACACCTAAACCGAAGGACCTATGCACACACTTCAACACGTATTTTGTTCAGGACGAGCCCCTGAAGCCTGAATCACCATTAATTTGATCACACAACTCATTCCTATGAAAATACATTGAAACTCAAAAAACTTGCTCAACTCGGCCTGAAAATGCATTTAAAGCAATAAAAACTCAGATTGAGTGTCACACCTAAACCGAAGGACTTAAGCACACACTTCAACATGTATTTTGTTCAGGATGACCTCCTGAAGCCTAAATGACAATTAATTTGACCACACAACTCATTCCTATGAAGATACATTCAAACTCAGAAAATGTCGGCTTGAAATGCTCGGCTTGAAAATGCATTTAAAATAAATAAAACTCAAATTGAGTGTCACGTGTAAACCAAAGGTTTTATGGACACATTTCAACATGTATTTTGTTTAGGATGACCTTCTGAAGCATAAATGAGCATTAATTTGACCACAGAACTCATTCCTATGAAGATACATTCAAAGTCAGAAAATGTGCTCAGCTCGGCCCGAAAATGCATTTAAAGCAATAAAACTCAAATTGAGTGTCACGCCTAAACCAAAGGACTTATGCACACACTTCAACATGTATTTTGTTCAGGATGACCACCTGAAGCCTAAATGACCATTAATTTGATCACACAACTCATACACACACTTCGACATGTATTAAGTTCGGGTTGACCTCCTGAAGCCTAAATGACCATTACTTTGATCACACAACTCATTCTATGAAGATATGTTCAAAGTCAGAAAACGTGCTCTGCTCAGCCCGAAAATGCATTTAAAGCAATAAAACTCTAATTGAGTGTCACGCCTAAAGCAAAGGTCTTATGCACACATTTCAACATGTATTTTGTTCAGGATGACCTCCTGATGCCTAACTGAGCATTAAGTTGACCACACAACTCATTCCTAAGAAGATCCATTCAAACTCAGAAAGTGTGCTCGCCTCGGCCTGAAAATGTATTTAAAGCAATAAAAACTCAAATTGAGTGTCACGCCTAAACCAAAACACTATGTAAACATTTCAACATGTATTTAGTTCAGGTTGACCTCCTGAAGCCTAAATGAGCATTAATTTGATCACACAACTCCTTCCTATGAAGACACATTCAAAGTCAGAAAACGTGCTCAACTCGCCCTGAAAATGCATTTAAAGCAATAAAAACTCAAATTGAGTGTCACGCCTAAAGCAAAGGTCTTATGCACACATTTCAACATGTATTTAGTTTGCAGATGACCTCCTGTGGCCTAAATGAGCATTAATTTGACCAAAGAACTCATTCATATGAAGATACATTCAAAGTCAGAAAACGTGCTCAACGAGCCCTGAAAATGCATTTAAAGCAATAAAAACTCAGATTGAGTGTCACGCCTAAACCAAAACACTATGTAAACATTTCAAATTGTATTTAGTTCAGGTTGACCTCCTGAAGCCTAAATGAGCATTAATTTGACCAAAGAACTCATTCATATGAAGATACATTCAAAGTCAGAAAACGTGCACTGCTCGGCCAGAAAATGCATTTAAAGCAATAAAACTCAAATTGAGTGTCACGCCTAAACCAAAGGACTTATGCACACATTTCAACATGTATTTAGTTTGCAGATGACCTCCTGTAGCCTAAATGAGCATTAATTTGACCAAAGAACTCATTCATATGAAGATACATTCAAAGTCAGAAAACGTGCTCAACTCGCCCTGAAAATGCATTTAAAGCAATAAAAACTCAAATTGAGTGTCACGCCTAAAGCAAAGGTCTTATGCACATATTTCAACATGTATTTAGTTTGCAGATGACCTCCTGTGGCCTAAATGAGCATTTATTTGACCACACAACTCATTCCTATGAAGATACATTGAAACTCAGAAAACGTTCTCAACTCGGCCTGAAAATGCATTTAAAGCAATAAAAACTCAAATTGAGTGTCACGCCTAAACCAAAACACTATGTAAACATTTCAAATTGTATTTAGTTCAGGTTGACCTCCTGAAGCCTAAATGAGCATTTATTTGACCACACAACTCATTCCTATGAAGATACATTTAAACTCAGAAAACATGCTCAACTCGGCCTGAAAATGCATTTAAAGCAATAAAAACTCAAATTGAGTGTCACGCCTAAAGCAAAGTTTTTATGCACGCATTTCAACATGAATTTAGTTCAGAATGTCCTCCTGAAGCCTAACTCACCTTTAATTTGATCACACAACTCATTCCCATGAAGATACATTCAAAGTCACAAAATGTGCTCAGCTCGGCCTGAAAATGCATTTAAAGCAATAAAAACTCATATTGAGTGTCACGCCTAGACCAAAACATTATGTCAACATTTCAACATGTATTTAGTTCAGGCTGACCTCCTGAAGCCTAAATGACCATTAATTTGACTACACGACTCATTCCTATGAAGATACATTCACAGTCAGAAAACGTTCTCAGCTCGGCCTGAAAATATATTTAAAACAAATAAAACTCAAATTGAGTGTCAGGAGTAAACCAAAGGTTTTATGCACACATTTCAACATGTATTTTGTTCAGGTGGACCTCCTGATGCCTAAATGACCATTAATTTGACCACACAACTCATTCCTATGAAGATCCATTCAAACTCAGAAAGCGTGCTCGGCTCGGCCTGAAAATGCATTTAAAGCAATAAAAATTCAAATTGCATGTCACGCCTAAACCAAAGGACTTATGCACACATTTCAACATGTATTTAGTTCAGGTTGACCTCCTGAAGCCTAAATGAACATTAATTTGACCACACAACTCATTCCTATGAAGATACATTTAAAGTCCGAAAACATGCTCAACTCGGCCTGAAAATGCATTTAAAGCAATAAAAACTCAAATTGAGTGTCACGCCTAAAGCAAAGTTTTTATGCACACATTTCAACATGAATTTGGTTCAGAATGTCCTCCTGAAGCCTAACTCACCCTAAATTTGATCACACAACTCAGTCCCATGAAGATACATTTGAACTCAGAAAACGTGCTCAGCTCGGCCTGAAAATGCATTTAAAGCAATAAAAACTCAAATTGAGTGTCACGCCTAAACCAAAACATTATGTCAACATTTCAACATGTATTTAGTTCAGGCTGACCTCCTGAAGCCTAAATGATCACTAATTTGACCTCACAACTTATTCCTATGAAGATACATTCAAAGTCAAAAAACGTGCTCAGCTCGGCCTGAAAATGCATTTAAAGCAATAAAAATTCAAATTGAGTGTCACGCCTAAACCAAAGGACTTATGCACACATTTCAACATGTATTTAGTTCAGGTTGACCTCCAGAAGCCTAAATGACCATTAATTTGATCACACAACTCATTCCCATGATGATACATTCACAGTCAGAAAACGTGCTCAGCTCGGCCTGAAAATGCATTTAAAACAAATACAACTCAAATTGAGTGTCACGCATAAACCAAAGGTTTTATGCACACATTTGAACATGCATTTTGTTCAGGTTGACCTCCTGATGACTAAATGAGCATTAATTTGACCACACAACTCCTTCCTATAAAGATACATTCAAAGTCAGAAAACGTGCTCAGCTCAGCATTAATTTGACCACACAACTCATTCCTATGAAGATACATTCAAACTCAGAAAATGTGCTCAGCTCGGCCTGAAAATACATTTTAAGCAATAAAACTCAAATTGAGTGTCACGCCTAAACCAAAAAACTCATGCACACACTCAACATGTATTTAGTTCAGGTTGACCTCCTGAAGCCTAAATGAGCATTAATTTGACCACACAACTCATTCCTATGAAGATACATTCAAAGTCAAAAAATGTGCTCAGCTCGGTCTGAAAATGCATTTAAAGCAATAGAAACTCAAATTGAGTGTCACGCCTTAAGCAAAGGTTTTATGCACACATTTCAACACATATTTAGTTCAGGTTGACCTCCTGAAGCCTAAATGACCATTAATTTGATCACACAACTCATTCCCATGATGATACATTCACAGTCAGAAAACGTGCTCAGCTCGGCCTGAAAATGCATTTAAAACAAATACAACTCAAATTGAGTGTCACGCATAAACCAAAGGTTTTATGCACACATTTGAACATGCATTTTGTTCAGGTTGACCTCCTGATGACTAAATGAGCATTAATTTGACCACACAACTCCTTCCTATAAAGATACATTCAAAGTCAGAAAACGTGCTCAGCTCAGCATTAATTTGACCACACAACTCATTCCTATGAAGATACATTCAAACTCAGAAAATGTGCTCAGCTCGGCCTGAAAATACATTTTAAGCAATAAAATTCAAATTGCATGTCACGCCTAAACCACAGGGCTTATGCACACATTTCAACATGAATTTAGTTCAGAATGTCCTCCTGAAGCCTCACTCACCTTTAATTTGATCACACAACTCATTCCCATGAAGATAAATTCAAAGTCAGAAAATGTGCTCAGCTCGGCCTGAAAAAGCATTTAAAATAAATAAAACTCAAATTGAGTGTCACACATAAACCAAAGGAGTTATGCACACATTTCAACATGTATTTAGTTCAGGTTGACCTCCTGAAGCCTAAATGACAATTAATTTGACTACACAACTCATTCCTATGAAGACACATTCATAGTCAGAAAACGTGCTCAGCTCGGCCTGAAAATGCATTTAAAGCAATAAAAATTCAAATTGAGTGTCACGCCTAAACCAAAGGACTTATGCACACATTTCAACATGTATTTAGTTCAGGTTGACCTCCTGAAGCCTAAATGACCATTAATTTGATCACACAACTCATTCCCATGATGATACATTCACAGTCAGAAAACGTGCTCAGCTCGGCCTGAAAATGCATTTAAAACAAATACAACTCAAATTGAGTGTCACGCATAAACCAAAGGACTTATGCACACACTTCAACATGTATTTAGTTCAGGATAACCTCCTGAAGCCTAAATGAGCATTAATTTGATCACACAACTCCTTCCTACGAAGACACATTCATAGTCAGAAAACGTTCTCAGCTCGGCCTGAAAATGCATTTAAAGCAATAAAAATTCAAATTGCATGTCACGCTTAAACAAAAGGACTTATGTACACACTTCAACATGTATTTTGTTCAGGATGACCCCCTGAAGCCAAAATCACCATTAATTTGATCACACAACTCATTCCAATGAAGATACATTCAAAGTCAAAAAACGTGCTCAGCTCGGCCTGAAAATGCATTTAAAGCAATAAAAATTCAAATTGAGTGTCACGCCTAAACCAAAGGACTTATGCACACATTTCAACATGTATTTAGTTCAGGTTGACCTCCTGAAGCCTAAATGACCATTAATTTGATCACACAACTCATTCCCATGATGATACATTCACAGTCAGAAAACGTGCTCAGCTCGGCCTGAAAATGCATTTAAAACAAATACAACTCAAATTGAGTGTCACGCATAAACCAAAGGTTTTATGCACACATTTGAACATGCATTTTGTTCAGGTTGACCTCCTGATGACTAAATGAGCATTAATTTGACCACACAACTCATTCCTATAAAGATACATTCAAAGTCAGAAAACGTGCTCAGCTCAGCATTAATTTGACCACACAACTCATTCCTATGAAGATACATTCAAACTCAGAAAACGTGCTCAACTCGGCCTGAAAATGCATTTAAAGCAATAAAAACTCAAATTGAGTGTCACGCCTAAACCAAAGGACTTATGCACACACTCAACATGTATTTAGTTCAGGTTGACCTCCTGAAGCCTAAATGAGCATTAATTTGACCGCACAACTCATTCCTATGAAGATACATTCAAAGTCAGAAAATGTGCTCAGCTCGGCCCGAAAATGCATTTAAAGCAATAAAACTCAAATTGAGTGTCACGCCTAAACCAAAGGACTTATGCACACATTTCAACATGTAATTAGTTCATGTTGACCTCCTGACGCCGAAATACCTATTAATTTGACTACACGACTCACTCCTATGAAGATACATTCAAACTCAGAAAACGTGCTCAATTCGGCCTGAAAATGCATTTAAAGCAATAAAAACTCAAATTGAGTGTCACGCCTAAACATAAGGACTTATGCACACACTTCAACATGTATTTAGTTCAGGATAACCTCCTGAAGCCTAAATGAGCATTAATTTGATAACACAACTCCTTCCTACGAAGACACATTCATAGTCAGAAAACGTGCTCAGCTCGGCCTGAAAATGCATTTAAAGCAATAAAAACTCAAATTGAGTGTCACACCTAAACCAAAGGACTTATGCACACATTTCAACATGTATTTAGTTCAGGTTAACCTCCTGAAGCCTAAATGACCATTAATTTGATCACACAACTCATTCCCATGAAGATACATTCACATTCAGAAAACGTGCTCAGCTCGGCCTGAAAATGCATTTAAAGCAATAAAAACTCAAATTGAGTGTCACGCCTAAACCAAAGGACTTATGCACACACTTCAACATGTATTTAGTTCAGGATGACTTCCTGAAGCCTGAATGAGCATTAATTTGAGCACACAACTCATTCCTATGAATATACATTCAAAGTCAGAAAATGTGCTCAGCTCGGCCTGAATATGCATTTAAAATAAATAAAACTCAAATTGAGTGTCACGCGTAAATCACAGGTTTTATGTTCACATTTCAACACATTTTTAGTTCAGGTTGACCTCCTGAAGCCTAAATGAGCATTAATTTGACAACACTATTCATTCCTATAAAGATACATTCAAACTCAGATAACGTGCTCAACTCGGCCTGAAAATGCATTTAAAGCAATAAAAACTCAAATTGAGTGTCACGCCTAAACCAAAGGACTTATGCACACATTTCAACATGTAATTACTTCATGTTGACCTCCTGACGCCTAAATACCTATTAATTTGACTACACGACTCACTCCTATGAAGATACATTCAAACTCAGAAAACGTGCTCAATTCGGCCTGAAAATGCATTTAAAGCAATAAAAACTCAAATTGAGTGTCACGCCTAAACATAAGGACTTATGCACACACTTCAACATGTATTTAGTTCAGGATAACCTCCTGAAGCCTAAATGAGCATTAATTTGATAACACAACTCCTTCCTACGAAGACACATCCATAGTCAGAAAACGTGCTCAGCTCGGCCTGAAAATGCATTTAAAGCAATAAAAACTCAAATTGAGTGTCAGGCCTAAACCAAAGGACTTATGCACACATTTCAACATGTATTTAGTTCAGGTTAACCACCTGAAGCCTAAATGACCATTAATTTGACTACACAACTCATTCCTATGAAGATACATTGCAAGTCAAAAAACGTGCTCAACTCGGCCAGAAATGCATTTAAAGCAATAAAAACTCAAATTGAGTGTCACGCCTAAACCAAAGGACTAATGCACACATTTCAAAATGTATTTAGTTCAGGTTGACCTCCTGAAGCCCAAATGACCATTAATTTCACTACAAAACTCATTCCTATGAAGATACATTCAAACTCAAAAAATGTGCTCAACTCGGCCTGAAAATGCATTTAAAGCAATAAAAACTCAAATTGAGTGTCACACATAAACCAAAGGACTTATGCACACATTTCAACCTGTATTTAGTTCAGGTTGACCTCCTGAAGCCTAAATGACTATTCATTTGACTTCACATTCTCATTCCTATGAAGATACATTCCAAGTCAAAAAAAGTGCTCAACTCGGCCTGAAATTGCATTTAAAGCAATAAATACTCAAATTGAGTGTCACGCCTAAACCAAAGGACTTATGCACACACTTCAACATGTATTTTGTTCAGGATGATCCCCTGAAGCCTAAATGAGCATTAATTTGACTACACAACTTATTCCTATGAAGATACATTCAAAGTCAGAAAACGTACTCAGCTCGGTCTGAAAATGCATTTAAAGCAAAAAAACTCAAATTGAGTGTCACGCCTAACTCAAAGGACTTATGCACACATTTCAACATGTATTTTGTTCAGGATGATCCCCTGAAGCCTAAATGAGCATTAATTTGACCACACAACTCGTTCCTAAGAAGATACGTTCAAACTCAGAAAAGGTGCTCAACTCGGCCTGAAAATGCATTTAAAGCAATAAAAACTCAAATTGAGTGTCACACATAAACCAAAGGACTTATGCACACATTTCAACCTGTATTTAGTTCAGGTTGACCTCCTGAAGCCTAAATGACTATTCATTTGACTTCACATTCTCATTCCTATGAAGATACATTCCAAGTCAAAAAAAGTGCTCAACTCGGCCTGAAATTGCATTTAAAGCAATAAAAACTCAAATTGAGTGTCACGCCTAAACCAAAGGACTTATGCACACACTTCAACACATATTTTGTTCAGGATAACCCCCTGAAGCCTAAATCACCATTAATTTGATCACACAACTCATTCCTATGAAGATACATTCAAAGTCAAAAAACATGCTCAACTCGGCCCCTGAAAATGCATTTAAAGCAATAAAAACTCAAATTGAGTGTCACGCCTAAACCAAAGGACTTATGCACACACTTCAACATGTATTTTGTTCAGGATGACCTCCTGAAGCCTAAATCACCATGAATTTGACCACACAATTCATTCCTATGAAGTTACATTTAAACTCAGAAAACGTGCTCAGCTCGGCCTGAAAATGTATTTAAAGCAATAAAAACTCAAATTGAGTGTCACACATAAACCAAAGGACTTATCCACACATTTCAACCTGTATTTAGTTCAGGTTGACCTCCTGAAGCCTAAATGACCATACATTTGACTTCACATTCTCATTCCTATGAAGATACATTCCAAGTCAGAAAACGTGTTCAGCTCGGCCTGAAAATGCATTTAAAAGAATAAAAACTCAAATTGAGTGTCACGCCTAAACCAAAGGACTTATGCACACACTTCAACACATATTTTGTTCAGGATGACCCCCTGAAGCCTAAATCACCATTAATTTGATCACACAACTCATTCCTATGAAGATACATTCCAAGTCAGAAAACGTGTTCAGCTCGGCCTGAAAATGCATTTAAAAGAATAAAAACTCAAATTGAGTGTCACGCCTAAACCAAAGGACTTATGCACACACTTCAACACATATTTTGTTCAGGATAACCCCCTGAAGCCTAAATCACCATTAATTTGATCACACAACTCATTCCTATGAAGATACATTCAAAGTCAAAAAACATGCTCAACTCGGCCCCTGAAAATGCATTTAAAAGAATAAAAACTCAAATTGAGTGTCACGCCTAAACCAAAGGACTTATGCACACACTTCAACATGTATTTTGTTCAGGATGACCTCCTGAAGCCTAAATCACCATGAATTTGACCACACAATTCATTCCTATGAAGTTACATTTAAACTCAGAAAACGTGCTCAGCTCGGCCTGAAAATGTATTTAAAGCAATAAAAACTCAAATTGAGTGTCACACATAAACCAAAGGACTTATCCACACATTTCAACCTGTATTTAGTTCAGGTTGACCTCCTGAAGCCTAAATGACCATACATTTGACTTCACATTCTCATTCCTATGAAGATACATTCCAAGTCAGAAAACGTGTTCAGCTCGGCCTGAAAATGCATTTAAAAGAATAAAAACTCAAATTGAGTGTCACGCCTAAACCAAAGGACTTATGCACACACTTCAACACATATTTTGTTCAGGATGACCCCCTGAAGCCTAAATCACCATTAATTTGATCACACAACTCATTCCTATGAAGATACATTCAAAGTCAAAAAATGTGCTCAGCTCGGCCTGAAAATGCATTTAAAGCAATAAAAATTCAAATTGAGTGTTACGCCTAAACCAAAGGACTTATGCACACATTTCAACATGTATTTTGTTCAGGATAACCCCCTGAAGCCCAAATAACCATTAATTTAATCACACAACTCATTCCTATGAGGATACATTTAAACTCAGAATACGTGCTCAACTCGGCCCCTGAAAATGCATTTAAAGCAATAAAAACTCAAATTGAGTGTCACGCCTAAACCAAAGGACTTATGCACACACTTCAACATGTATTTTGTTCAGGATGACCCCCTGAAGCCTAAATCACCATTAATTTGATCACACAACTCATTCCTATGAAGATACATTCAAAGTCAAAAAACATGCTCAGCTCGGCCTGAAAATGCATGTAAACCAATAAAAACTCAAATTGAGTGTCACACATAAACCAAAGGACTTATGCACACATTTCAACCTGTATTTAGTTCAGGTTGACCCCCTGAAGCCTAAATGACCATACATTTGACTTCACATTCTCATTCCTATGAAGATACATTCCAAGTCAGAAAACGTGTTCAGCTCGGCCTGAAAATGCATTGAAAGGAATAAAAACTCAAATTGAGTGTCACGCCTAAACCAAAGGACTTATGCACACACTTCAACACGTATTTTGTTCAGGATGACCCCCTCAAGCCTAAATCACCATTAATTTGATCACACAACTCATTCCTATGAAGATACATTCAAAGTCAAAAAACATGCTCAGCTCGGCCTGAAAATGCATTTAAAGCAATAACAACTCAAATTGAGTGTCACACCTAAACCAAAGGACTTATGCACATATTTCAACCTGTATTTTGTTCAGGATTGCCCCCTGAAGCCTAAATGAGCATTAATTTGACTATGCAACTCATTCCTATGAAGATACATTCCAAGTCAAAAAACGTGCTCAACTCGGCCTGAAATTGCATTTAAAGCAAAAAAACTCAAATTGAGTGTCACGCCGAAACCAAAGGACTTATGCACACATTTCAACATGTATTTAGTTCAGGATGATCCCCTGAAACCTAAATGAGCATTAATTTGACCACACAACTCATTCCTATGAAGATACATTGAAACTCAGAAAACGTGCTCAACTCGGTCTGAAATGCATTTAAAGCAATAAAAACTCAAATTGAGCGTCACGCCTAAACCAAAGGACTTAATCACACACTTCAAAATGTATTTTGTTCAGGATGATCCCCTGAAGCCTAAATAAGCATTAATTTGACCACACAACTCGTTCCTATGAAGATACATTCAAACTCAGAAAACGTGCTCAACTCGGCCTGAAACTGCATTTAAAGCAATAAAAACTCAAATTCAGTATCACGCCTAAACCAAAGGACTTATGCACACATTTCAACGTGTATTTAGTTCAGGATTACCTCCTGAAGCCTAAATGACCATTAATTTGACTACACAACTCATTCCTATGAACATACATTCAAACTCAGAAAACGTGCTCAACTCGGCCTGAAAATGCATTTAAAGCAATAAAAACTCAAATTCAGTATCACGCCTAAACCAAAGGACTTATGCACACACTTAAACATGTATTTAGTTCAGGTTGACCTCCTGAAGGCCAAATGACCATTAATTTGACTACAAAACTCATTCCTATGAAGATACATTCAAACTCAAAAAACGTGCTCAACTCGGCCTGAAAATGCATTTAAAGCAATAAAAACTCAAATTGAGTATCACACCTAAACCAAAGGACCTATGCACATACTTCCACACGTATTTTGTTCAGGATGAGCCCCTGAAGCCTGAATCACCATTAATTTGATCACACAACTCATTCCTATGAAGATACATTCAAAGTCAAAAAACGTGCTCGGCTCGGCCTGAAAATGCATTTAAAGCAATCAAAACTCAATATGAGTGTCACGCCTAAACCAAAGGCCTTATGCACACATTTCAACATGTATTTAGTTCAGCTTGACCCCTGGAGCCTAAATGTGCATTAATTTGACCACACAACTCATTCCTATGAAGATACATTCAAACTCAAAAAACGTGCTCAACTCGGCCTGAAAATGCATTTAAAGCAATAAAAACTCAAATTGAGTATCACACCTAAACCAAAGGACCTATGCACATACTTCCACACGTATTTTGTTCAGGATGAGCCCCTGAAGCCTGAATCACCATTAATTTGATCACACAACTCATTCCTATGAAGATACATTCCAAGTCAAAAAACGTGCTCAACTTGGTCTGAAATGCATTTAAAGAAATAAAAACTCAAATTGAGTGTCTCGCCTAAACCAAAGGACTTAATCACACACTTCAAAATGTATTTTGTTCAGGATGATCCCCTGAAGCCTAAATAAGCATTAATTTGACCACACAACTCGTTCCTATGAAGATACATTCAAACTCAGAAAACGTGCTCGACTCGGTCTGAAATGCATTTAAAGCAATAAAAACTCAAATTGAGTGTCACGCCTAAACCAAAGGACTTAATCACACACTTCAAAATGTATTTAGGTCAGGTTGACCTCCTGAAGCGTAAATGAGCATTAATTTGACTACACAACTCATTCCTATGAAAATACATTTAAACTCAGAATACGTGCTCAACTCGGCCTGAAAATGCATTTAAAGCAATAAAAACTCAAATTGAGTGTCACACCTAAACCAAAGGACCTATGCACACACTTCAACCCGTATTTTGTTCAGGATGAGCCCCTGAAGCCTGAATCACCATTAATTTGATCACATAACTCATTCCTATGAACATACATTCAAACTCAGAAAACGTGCTCAACTCGGCCTGAAAATGCATTTAAAGCAATAAAAACTCAAATTCAGTATCACGCCTAAACCAAAGGACTAATGCACACATTTCAAAATGTATTTAGTTCAGGTTGACCCCCTGAAGCCTAAATGAGCATTAATTTGACTACACAACTCATTCCTATGAAGATACATTGCAAGTCAAAAAACGTGCTCAACTCGGCCAGAAATGCATTTAAAGCAATAAAAACTCAAATTGAGTGTCACGCCTAAACCAAAGGACTAATGCACACATTTCAAAATGTATTTAGTTCAGGTTGACCTCCTGAAGCCCAAATGACCATTAATTTCACTACAAAACTCATTCCTATGAAGATACATTCAAACTCAAAAAATGTGCTCAACTCGGCCTGAAAATGCATTTAAAGCAATAAAAACTCAAATTGAGTGTCACACATAAACCAAAGGACTTATGCACACATTTCAACCTGTATTTAGTTCAGGTTGACCTCCTGAAGCCTAAATGACTATTCATTTGACTTCACATTCTCATTCCTATGAAGATACATTCCAAGTCAAAAAAAGTGCTCAACTCGGCCTGAAATTGCATTTAAAGCAATAAAAACTCAAATTGAGTGTCACGCCTAAACCAAAGGACTTATGCACACACTTCAACATGTATTTTGTTCAGGATGATCCCCTGAAGCCTAAATGAGCATTAATTTGACTACACAACTTATTCCTATGAAGATACATTCAAAGTCAGAAAACGTACTCAGCTCGGTCTGAAAATGCATTTAAAGCAAAAAAACTCAAATTGAGTGTCACGCCTAACTCAAAGGACTTATGCACACATTTCAACATGTATTTTGTTCAGGATGATCCCCTGAAGCCTAAATGAGCATTAATTTGACCACACAACTCGTTCCTAAGAAGATACGTTCAAACTCAGAAAAGGTGCTCAACTCGGCCTGAAAATGCATTTAAAGCAATACAAACTCAAATTCAGTATCACGCCGAAACCAAAGGACTTATGCACACATTTCAACGTGTATTTAGTTCAGGTTTACCTCCTGAAGCCTAAATGACCATTAATTTGACTACACAACTCAATCTTATGAAGATACATTCAAGGTCAGAAAACGTACTCAGCTCGGCCTGAAAATGCATTTAAAGCAATAAAAACTCAAATTGAGTGCCACGCCTAAACCAAAAGACTTATGCACACATTTCAACATGTATTTAGTTCATGTTGACCTCCTGAAGCCCAAATGACCATTAATTTGACTACAAAGCTCATTCCTATGAAGATACATTCAAACTCAAAAAACGTGCTCAACTCGGCCTGAAAATGCATTTAAAGCAATAAAAACTCAAATTGAGTGTCACGCCTGAACCAAAGGACTTATGCACACATTTCAACATGAATTTAGTGCAGGTTGACCTCCTGAAGCCTAAATGACCATTAATTTGACTACACAACTCAATCTTATGAAGATACATTCAAGGTCAGAAAACGTACTCAGCTCGGCCTGCAAATGCATTTAAAGCAATAAAAACTCAAATTGAGTGTCACGCCTAAACCAAAGGACTTATGCACACATTTCAACATGTATTTAGTTCAGGTTCACCTCCTGAAGCCCAAATGACCATTAATTTGACTACAAAACTCATTCCTATGAAGATACATTGAAACTCAAAAAACGTGCTCAACTCGGCCTGAAAATGCATTTAAAGCAATAAAAACTCAGATTGAGTGTCACGCCTGAACCAAAGGACTTATGCATATATTTCTACATGTATTTAGTTCAGGATGACCCCCTGAAGCCTAAATGAGCATTAATTTGACCACACAACTCATTCCTATGAAGATACATTCAAATTTAGAAAACGTGCTCAACTCGGCCTGAAAATGCATTTAAAGCAATAAAAACTCAAATTGAGTGTCACGCCTCAACCAAAGGACTTATGCACACATTTCAACATGAATTTAGTGCAGGTTGACCTCCTGAAGCCTAAATGACCATTAATTTGACTACACAACTCAATCTTATGAAGATACATTCAAGGTCAGAAAACGTACTCAGCTCGGCCTGCAAATGCATTTAAAGCAATAAAAACTCAAATTGAGTGTCACGCCTAAACCAAAGGACTTATGCACACATTTCAACATGTAGTTAGTTCAGGTTCACCTCCTGAAGCCCAAATGACCATTAATTTGACTACAAAACTCATTCCTATGAAGATACATTGAAACTCAAAAAACTTGCTCAACTCGGCCTGAAAATGCATTTAAAGCAATAAAAACTCAGATTGAGTGTCACACCTAAACCGAAGGACCTATGCACACACTTCAACACGTATTTTGTTCAGGACGAGCCCCTGAAGCCTGAATCACCATTAATTTGATCACACAACTCATTCCTATGAAAATACATTCAAACTCAGAAAACGTGCTCAACTGGGCCTGAAAATGCATTTAAAGCAATAAAAACTCAAATTCAGTATCACGCCTAAACCGAAGGACTTAAGCACACACTTCAACATGTATTTTGTTCAGGATGACCTCCTGAAGCCTAAATGACAATTAATTTGACCACACAACTCATTCCTATGAAGATACATTCAAACTCAGAAAATGTCGGCTTGAAATGCTCGGCTTGAAAATGCATTTAAAATAAATAAAACTCAAATTGAGTGTCACGTGTAAACCAAAGGTTTTATGGACACATTTCAACATGTATTTTGTTTAGGATGACCTTCTGAAGCATAAATGAGCATTAATTTGACCACAGAACTCATTCCTATGAAGATACATTCAAAGTCAGAAAATGTGCTCAGCTCGGCCCGAAAATGCATTTAAAGCAATAAAACTCAAATTGAGTGTCACGCCTAAACCAAAGGACTTATGCACACACTTCAACATGTATTTTGTTCAGGATGACCACCTGAAGCCTAAATGACCATTAATTTGATCACACAACTCATACACACACTTCGACATGTATTAAGTTCGGGTTGACCTCCTGAAGCCTAAATGACCATTACTTTGATCACACAACTCATTCTATGAAGATATGTTCAAAGTCAGAAAACGTGCTCTGCTCAGCCCGAAAATGCATTTAAAGCAATAAAACTCTAATTGAGTGTCACGCCTAAAGCAAAGGTCTTATGCACACATTTCAACATGTATTTTGTTCAGGATGACCTCCTGATGCCTAACTGAGCATTAAGTTGACCACACAACTCATTCCTAAGAAGATCCATTCAAACTCAGAAAGTGTGCTCGCCTCGGCCTGAAAATGTATTTAAAGCAATAAAAACTCAAATTGAGTGTCACGCCTAAACCAAAACACTATGTAAACATTTCAACATGTATTTAGTTCAGGTTGACCTCCTGAAGCCTAAATGAGCATTAATTTGATCACACAACTCCTTCCTATGAAGACACATTCAAAGTCAGAAAACGTGCTCAACTCGCCCTGAAAATGCATTTAAAGCAATAAAAACTCAAATTGAGTGTCACGCCTAAAGCAAAGGTCTTATGCACACATTTCAACATGTATTTAGTTTGCAGATGACCTCCTGTGGCCTAAATGAGCATTAATTTGACCAAAGAACTCATTCATATGAAGATACATTCAAAGTCAGAAAACGTGCTCAACGAGCCCTGAAAATGCATTTAAAGCAATAAAAACTCAGATTGAGTGTCACGCCTAAACCAAAACACTATGTAAACATTTCAAATTGTATTTAGTTCAGGTTGACCTCCTGAAGCCTAAATGAGCATTAATTTGACCAAAGAACTCATTCATATGAAGATACATTCAAAGTCAGAAAACGTGCACTGCTCGGCCAGAAAATGCATTTAAAGCAATAAAACTCAAATTGAGTGTCACGCCTAAACCAAAGGACTTATGCACACATTTCAACATGTATTTAGTTTGCAGATGACCTCCTGTAGCCTAAATGAGCATTAATTTGACCAAAGAACTCATTCATATGAAGATACATTCAAAGTCAGAAAACGTGCTCAACTCGCCCTGAAAATGCATTTAAAGCAATAAAAACTCAAATTGAGTGTCACGCCTAAAGCAAAGGTCTTATGCACATATTTCAACATGTATTTAGTTTGCAGATGACCTCCTGTGGCCTAAATGAGCATTTATTTGACCACACAACTCATTCCTATGAAGATACATTGAAACTCAGAAAACGTTCTCAACTCGGCCTGAAAATGCATTTAAAGCAATAAAAACTCAAATTGAGTGTCACGCCTAAACCAAAACACTATGTAAACATTTCAAATTGTATTTAGTTCAGGTTGACCTCCTGAAGCCTAAATGAGCATTTATTTGACCACACAACTCATTCCTATGAAGATACATTTAAACTCAGAAAACATGCTCAACTCGGCCTGAAAATGCATTTAAAGCAATAAAAACTCAAATTGAGTGTCACGCCTAAAGCAAAGTTTTTATGCACGCATTTCAACATGAATTTAGTTCAGAATGTCCTCCTGAAGCCTAACTCACCTTTAATTTGATCACACAACTCATTCCCATGAAGATACATTCAAAGTCACAAAATGTGCTCAGCTCGGCCTGAAAATGCATTTAAAGCAATAAAAACTCATATTGAGTGTCACGCCTAGACCAAAACATTATGTCAACATTTCAACATGTATTTAGTTCAGGCTGACCTCCTGAAGCCTAAATGACCATTAATTTGACTACACGACTCATTCCTATGAAGATACATTCACAGTCAGAAAACGTTCTCAGCTCGGCCTGAAAATATATTTAAAACAAATAAAACTCAAATTGAGTGTCAGGAGTAAACCAAAGGTTTTATGCACACATTTCAACATGTATTTTGTTCAGGTGGACCTCCTGATGCCTAAATGACCATTAATTTGACCACACAACTCATTCCTATGAAGATCCATTCAAACTCAGAAAGCGTGCTCGGCTCGGCCTGAAAATGCATTTAAAGCAATAAAAATTCAAATTGCATGTCACGCCTAAACCAAAGGACTTATGCACACATTTCAACATGTATTTAGTTCAGGTTGACCTCCTGAAGCCTAAATGAACATTAATTTGACCACACAACTCATTCCTATGAAGATACATTTAAAGTCCGAAAACATGCTCAACTCGGCCTGAAAATGCATTTAAAGCAATAAAAACTCAAATTGAGTGTCACGCCTAAAGCAAAGTTTTTATGCACACATTTCAACATGAATTTGGTTCAGAATGTCCTCCTGAAGCCTAACTCACCCTAAATTTGATCACACAACTCAGTCCCATGAAGATACATTTGAACTCAGAAAACGTGCTCAGCTCGGCCTGAAAATGCATTTAAAGCAATAAAAACTCAAATTGAGTGTCACGCCTAAACCAAAACATTATGTCAACATTTCAACATGTATTTAGTTCAGGCTGACCTCCTGAAGCCTAAATGATCACTAATTTGACCTCACAACTTATTCCTATGAAGATACATTCAAAGTCAAAAAACGTGCTCAGCTCGGCCTGAAAATGCATTTAAAGCAATAAAAATTCAAATTGAGTGTCACGCCTAAACCAAAGGACTTATGCACACATTTCAACATGTATTTAGTTCAGGTTGACCTCCAGAAGCCTAAATGACCATTAATTTGATCACACAACTCATTCCCATGATGATACATTCACAGTCAGAAAACGTGCTCAGCTCGGCCTGAAAATGCATTTAAAACAAATACAACTCAAATTGAGTGTCACGCATAAACCAAAGGTTTTATGCACACATTTGAACATGCATTTTGTTCAGGTTGACCTCCTGATGACTAAATGAGCATTAATTTGACCACACAACTCCTTCCTATAAAGATACATTCAAAGTCAGAAAACGTGCTCAGCTCAGCATTAATTTGACCACACAACTCATTCCTATGAAGATACATTCAAACTCAGAAAATGTGCTCAGCTCGGCCTGAAAATACATTTTAAGCAATAAAACTCAAATTGAGTGTCACGCCTAAACCAAAAAACTCATGCACACACTCAACATGTATTTAGTTCAGGTTGACCTCCTGAAGCCTAAATGAGCATTAATTTGACCACACAACTCATTCCTATGAAGATACATTCAAAGTCAAAAAATGTGCTCAGCTCGGTCTGAAAATGCATTTAAAGCAATAGAAACTCAAATTGAGTGTCACGCCTTAAGCAAAGGTTTTATGCACACATTTCAACACATATTTAGTTCAGGTTGACCTCCTGAAGCCTAAATGAGCATTAATTTGACCACAGAACTCATTCCTATGAAGATACATTCAAACTCAGATATTGTGCTCAGCTCGGCCTGAAAATACATTTTAAGCAATAAAATTCAAATTGCATGTCACGCCTAAACCACAGGGCTTATGCACACATTTCAACATGAATTTAGTTCAGAATGTCCTCCTGAAGCCTCACTCACCTTTAATTTGATCACACAACTCATTCCCATGAAGATAAATTCAAAGTCAGAAAATGTGCTCAGCTCGGCCTGAAAAAGCATTTAAAATAAATAAAACTCAAATTGAGTGTCACACATAAACCAAAGGAGTTATGCACACATTTCAACATGTATTTAGTTCAGGTTGACCTCCTGAAGCCTAAATGACAATTAATTTGACTACACAACTCATTCCTATGAAGACACATTCATAGTCAGAAAACGTGCTCAGCTCGGCCTGAAAATGCATTTAAAGCAATAAAAATTCAAATTGAGTGTCACGCCTAAACCAAAGGACTTATGCACACATTTCAACATGTATTTAGTTCAGGTTGACCTCCTGAAGCCTAAATGACCATTAATTTGATCACACAACTCATTCCCATGATGATACATTCACAGTCAGAAAACGTGCTCAGCTCGGCCTGAAAATGCATTTAAAACAAATACAACTCAAATTGAGTGTCACGCATAAACCAAAGGACTTATGCACACACTTCAACATGTATTTAGTTCAGGATAACCTCCTGAAGCCTAAATGAGCATTAATTTGATCACACAACTCCTTCCTACGAAGACACATTCATAGTCAGAAAACGTTCTCAGCTCGGCCTGAAAATGCATTTAAAGCAATAAAAATTCAAATTGCATGTCACGCTTAAACAAAAGGACTTATGTACACACTTCAACATGTATTTTGTTCAGGATGACCCCCTGAAGCCAAAATCACCATTAATTTGATCACACAACTCATTCCAATGAAGATACATTCAAAGTCAAAAAACGTGCTCAGCTCGGCCTGAAAATGCATTTAAAGCAATAAAAATTCAAATTGAGTGTCACGCCTAAACCAAAGGACTTATGCACACATTTCAACATGTATTTAGTTCAGGTTGACCTCCTGAAGCCTAAATGACCATTAATTTGATCACACAACTCATTCCCATGATGATACATTCACAGTCAGAAAACGTGCTCAGCTCGGCCTGAAAATGCATTTAAAACAAATACAACTCAAATTGAGTGTCACGCATAAACCAAAGGTTTTATGCACACATTTGAACATGCATTTTGTTCAGGTTGACCTCCTGATGACTAAATGAGCATTAATTTGACCACACAACTCATTCCTATAAAGATACATTCAAAGTCAGAAAACGTGCTCAGCTCAGCATTAATTTGACCACACAACTCATTCCTATGAAGATACATTCAAACTCAGAAAACGTGCTCAACTCGGCCTGAAAATGCATTTAAAGCAATAAAAACTCAAATTGAGTGTCACGCCTAAACCAAAGGACTTATGCACACACTCAACATGTATTTAGTTCAGGTTGACCTCCTGAAGCCTAAATGAGCATTAATTTGACCGCACAACTCATTCCTATGAAGATACATTCAAAGTCAGAAAATGTGCTCAGCTCGGCCCGAAAATGCATTTAAAGCAATAAAACTCAAATTGAGTGTCACGCCTAAACCAAAGGACTTATGCACACATTTCAACATGTAATTAGTTCATGTTGACCTCCTGACGCCGAAATACCTATTAATTTGACTACACGACTCACTCCTATGAAGATACATTCAAACTCAGAAAACGTGCTCAATTCGGCCTGAAAATGCATTTAAAGCAATAAAAACTCAAATTGAGTGTCACGCCTAAACATAAGGACTTATGCACACACTTCAACATGTATTTAGTTCAGGATAACCTCCTGAAGCCTAAATGAGCATTAATTTGATAACACAACTCCTTCCTACGAAGACACATTCATAGTCAGAAAACGTGCTCAGCTCGGCCTGAAAATGCATTTAAAGCAATAAAAACTCAAATTGAGTGTCACACCTAAACCAAAGGACTTATGCACACATTTCAACATGTATTTAGTTCAGGTTAACCTCCTGAAGCCTAAATGACCATTAATTTGATCACACAACTCATTCCCATGAAGATACATTCACATTCAGAAAACGTGCTCAGCTCGGCCTGAAAATGCATTTAAAGCAATAAAAACTCAAATTGAGTGTCACGCCTAAACCAAAGGACTTATGCACACACTTCAACATGTATTTAGTTCAGGATGACTTCCTGAAGCCTGAATGAGCATTAATTTGAGCACACAACTCATTCCTATGAATATACATTCAAAGTCAGAAAATGTGCTCAGCTCGGCCTGAATATGCATTTAAAATAAATAAAACTCAAATTGAGTGTCACGCGTAAATCACAGGTTTTATGTTCACATTTCAACACATTTTTAGTTCAGGTTGACCTCCTGAAGCCTAAATGAGCATTAATTTGACAACACTATTCATTCCTATAAAGATACATTCAAACTCAGATAACGTGCTCAACTCGGCCTGAAAATGCATTTAAAGCAATAAAAACTCAAATTGAGTGTCACGCCTAAACCAAAGGACTTATGCACACATTTCAACATGTAATTACTTCATGTTGACCTCCTGACGCCTAAATACCTATTAATTTGACTACACGACTCACTCCTATGAAGATACATTCAAACTCAGAAAACGTGCTCAATTCGGCCTGAAAATGCATTTAAAGCAATAAAAACTCAAATTGAGTGTCACGCCTAAACATAAGGACTTATGCACACACTTCAACATGTATTTAGTTCAGGATAACCTCCTGAAGCCTAAATGAGCATTAATTTGATAACACAACTCCTTCCTACGAAGACACATCCATAGTCAGAAAACGTGCTCAGCTCGGCCTGAAAATGCATTTAAAGCAATAAAAACTCAAATTGAGTGTCAGGCCTAAACCAAAGGACTTATGCACACATTTCAACATGTATTTAGTTCAGGTTAACCACCTGAAGCCTAAATGAGCATTAATTTGACTACACAACTCATTCCTATGAAGATACATTGCAAGTCAAAAAACGTGCTCAACTCGGCCAGAAATGCATTTAAAGCAATAAAAACTCAAATTGAGTGTCACGCCTAAACCAAAGGACTAATGCACACATTTCAAAATGTATTTAGTTCAGGTTGACCTCCTGAAGCCCAAATGACCATTAATTTCACTACAAAACTCATTCCTATGAAGATACATTCAAACTCAAAAAATGTGCTCAACTCGGCCTGAAAATGCATTTAAAGCAATAAAAACTCAAATTGAGTGTCACACATAAACCAAAGGACTTATGCACACATTTCAACCTGTATTTAGTTCAGGTTGACCTCCTGAAGCCTAAATGACTATTCATTTGACTTCACATTCTCATTCCTATGAAGATACATTCCAAGTCAAAAAAAGTGCTCAACTCGGCCTGAAATTGCATTTAAAGCAATAAAAACTCAAATTGAGTGTCACGCCTAAACCAAAGGACTTATGCACACACTTCAACATGTATTTTGTTCAGGATGATCCCCTGAAGCCTAAATGAGCATTAATTTGACTACACAACTTATTCCTATGAAGATACATTCAAAGTCAGAAAACGTACTCAGCTCGGTCTGAAAATGCATTTAAAGCAAAAAAACTCAAATTGAGTGTCACGCCTAACTCAAAGGACTTATGCACACATTTCAACATGTATTTTGTTCAGGATGATCCCCTGAAGCCTAAATGAGCATTAATTTGACCACACAACTCGTTCCTAAGAAGATACGTTCAAACTCAGAAAAGGTGCTCAACTCGGCCTGAAAATGCATTTAAAGCAATACAAACTCAAATTCAGTATCACGCCGAAACCAAAGGACTTATGCACACATTTCAACGTGTATTTAGTTCAGGTTTACCTCCTGAAGCCTAAATGACCATTAATTTGACTACACAACTCAATCTTATGAAGATACATTCAAGGTCAGAAAACGTACTCAGCTCGGCCTGAAAATGCATTTAAAGCAATAAAAACTCAAATTGAGTGCCACGCCTAAACCAAAAGACTTATGCACACATTTCAACATGTATTTAGTTCATGTTGACCTCCTGAAGCCCAAATGACCATTAATTTGACTACAAAGCTCATTCCTATGAAGATACATTCAAACTCAAAAAACGTGCTGAACTCGGCCTGAAAATGCATTTAAAGCAATAAAAACTCAAATTGAGTGTCACGCCTGAACCAAAGGACTTATGCACACATTTCAACATGAATTTAGTGCAGGTTGACCTCCTGAAGCCTAAATGACCATTAATTTGACTACACAACTCAATCTTATGAAGATACATTCAAGGTCAGAAAACGTACTCAGCTCGGCCTGCAAATGCATTTAAAGCAATAAAAACTCAAATTGAGTGTCACGCCTAAACCAAAGGACTTATGCACACATTTCAACATGTATTTAGTTCAGGTTCACCTCCTGAAGCCCAAATGACCATTAATTTGACTACAAAACTCATTCCTATGAAGATACATTGAAACTCAAAAAACGTGCTCAAATCGGCCTGAAAATGCATTTAAAGCAATAAAAACTCAGATTGAGTGTCACGCCTGAACCAAAGGACTTATGCACACATTTCAACATGAATTTAGTGCAGGTTGACCTCCTGAAGCCTAAATGACCATTAATTTGACTACACAACTCAATCTTATGAAGATACATTCAAGGTCAGAAAACGTACTCAGCTCGGCCTGCAAATGCATTTAAAGCAATAAAAACTCAAATTGAGTGTCACGCCTAAACCAAAGGACTTATGCACACATTTCAACATGTATTTAGTTCAGGTTCACCTCCTGAAGCCCAAATGACCATTAATTTGACTACAAAACTCATTCCTATGAAGATACATTGAAACTCAAAAAACGTGCTCAACTCGGCCTGAAAATGCATTTAAAGCAATAAAAACTCAGATTGAGTGTCACACCTAAACCGAAGGACCTATGCACACACTTCAACACGTATTTTGTTCAGGACGAGCCCCTGAAGCCTGAATCACCATTAATTTGATCACACAACTCATTCCTATGAAAATACATTAAAACTCAGAAAACGTGCTCAACTCGGCCTGAAAATGCATTTAAAGCAATAAAAACTCAAATTCAGTATCACGCCTAAACCAAAGGACTTAAGCACACACTTCAACATGTATTTTGTTCAGGATGACCTCCTGAAGCCTAAATGACAATTAATTTGACCACACAACTCATTCCTATGAAGATACATTCAAACTCAGAAAACGTGCTCGACTCGGTCTGAAATGCATTTAAAGCAATAAAAAATCAAATTGAGTGTCACGCCTAAACCAAAGGACTTAATCACACACTTCAAAATGTATTTTGTTCAGGATGATCCCCTGAAGCCTAAATAAGCATTAATTTGACCACACAACTCGTTCCTAAGAGGATACGTTCAAACTCAGAAAAGGTGCTCAACTCTGCCTGAAAATGCATTTAAAGCAATACAAACTCAAATTCAGTATCACGCCGAAACCAAAGGACTTATGCACACATTTCAACGTGTATTTAGTTCAGGTTTACCTCCTGAAGCCTAAATGACCATTAATTTGACTACACAACTCAATCTTATGAAGATACATTCAAGGTCAGAAAACGTACTCAGCTCGGCCTGAAAATGCATTTAAAGCAATAAAAACTCAAATTGAGTGCCACGCCTAAACCAAAGGACTTATGCACACATTTCAACATGTATTTAGTTCATGTTGACCTCCTGAAGCCCAAATGACCATTAATTTGACTACAAAGCTCATTCCTATGAAGATACATTCAAACTCAAAAAACGTGCTCAACTCGGCCTGAAAATGCATTTAAAGCAATAAAAGCTCAAATTGAGTGTCACGCCTGAACCAAAGGACTTATGCATATATTTCTACATGTATTTAGTTCAGGATGACCCCCTGAAGCCTAAATGAGCATTAATTTGACCACACAACTCATTCCTATGAAGATACATTCAAATTTAGAAAACGTGCTCAACTCGGCCTGAAAATGCATTTAAAGCAATAAAAACTCAAATTGAGTGTCACGCCTCAACCAAAGGACTTATGCACACATTTCAACATGAATTTAGTGCAGGTTGACCTCCTGAAGCCTAAATGACCATTAATTTGACTACACAACTCAATCTTATGAAGATACATTCAAGGTCAGAAAACGTACTCAGCTCGGCCTGCAAATGCATTTAAAGCAATAAAAACTCAAATTGAGTGTCACGCCTAAACCAAAGGACTTATGCACACATTTCAACATGTAGTTAGTTCAGGTTCACCTCCTGAAGCCCAAATGACCATTAATTTGACTACAAAACTCATTCCTATGAAGATACATTGAAACTCAAAAAACTTGCTCAACTCGGCCTGAAAATGCATTTAAAGCAATAAAAACTCAGATTGAGTGTCACACCTAAACCGAAGGACCTATGCACACACTTCAACACGTATTTTGTTCAGGACGAGCCCCTGAAGCCTGAATCACCATTAATTTGATCACACAACTCATTCCTATGAAAATACATTCAAACTCAGAAAACGTGCTCAACTGGGCCTGAAAATGCATTTAAAGCAATAAAAACTCAAATTCAGTATCACGCCTAAACCGAAGGACTTAAGCACACACTTCAACATGTATTTTGTTCAGGATGACCTCCTGAAGCCTAAATGACAATTAATTTGACCACACAACTCATTCCTATGAAGATACATTCAAACTCAGAAAATGTCGGCTTGAAATGCTCGGCTTGAAAATGCATTTAAAATAAATAAAACTCAAATTGAGTGTCACGTGTAAACCAAAGGTTTTATGGACACATTTCAACATGTATTTTGTTTAGGATGACCTTCTGAAGCATAAATGAGCATTAATTTGACCACAGAACTCATTCCTATGAAGATACATTCAAAGTCAGAAAATGTGCTCAGCTCGGCCCGAAAATGCATTTAAAGCAATAAAACTCAAATTGAGTGTCACGCCTAAACCAAAGGACTTATGCACACACTTCAACATGTATTTTGTTCAGGATGACCACCTGAAGCCTAAATGACCATTAATTTGATCACACAACTCATACACACACTTCGACATGTATTAAGTTCGGGTTGACCTCCTGAAGCCTAAATGACCATTACTTTGATCACACAACTCATTCTATGAAGATATGTTCAAAGTCAGAAAACGTGCTCTGCTCAGCCCGAAAATGCATTTAAAGCAATAAAACTCTAATTGAGTGTCACGCCTAAAGCAAAGGTCTTATGCACACATTTCAACATGTATTTTGTTCAGGATGACCTCCTGATGCCTAACTGAGCATTAATTTGACCACACAACTCATTCCTAAGAAGATCCATTCAAACTCAGAAAGTGTGCTCGCCTCGGCCTGAAAATGTATTTAAAGCAATAAAAACTCAAATTGAGTGTCACGCCTAAACCAAAACACTATGTAAACATTTCAACATGTATTTAGTTCAGGTTGACCTCCTGAAGCCTAAATGAGCATTAATTTGATCACACAACTCCTTCCTATGAAGACACATTCAAAGTCAGAAAACGTGCTCAACTCGCCCTGAAAATGCATTTAAAGCAATAAAAACTCAAATTGAGTGTCACGCCTAAAGCAAAGGTCTTATGCACACATTTCAACATGTATTTAGTTTGCAGATGACCTCCTGTGGCCTAAATGAGCATTAATTTGACCAAAGAACTCATTCATATGAAGATACATTCAAAGTCAGAAAACGTGCTCAACGAGCCCTGAAAATGCATTTAAAGCAATAAAAACTCAGATTGAGTGTCACGCCTAAACCAAAACACTATGTAAACATTTCAAATTGTATTTAGTTCAGGTTGACCTCCTGAAGCCTAAATGAGCATTAATTTGACCAAAGAACTCATTCATATGAAGATACATTCAAAGTCAGAAAACGTGCACTGCTCGGCCAGAAAATGCATTTAAAGCAATAAAACTCAAATTGAGTGTCACGCCTAAACCAAAGGACTTATGCACACATTTCAACATGTATTTAGTTTGCAGATGACCTCCTGTAGCCTAAATGAGCATTAATTTGACCAAAGAACTCATTCATATGAAGATACATTCAAAGTCAGAAAACGTGCTCAACTCGCCCTGAAAATGCATTTAAAGCAATAAAAACTCAAATTGAGTGTCACGCCTAAAGCAAAGGTCTTATGCACATATTTCAACATGTATTTAGTTTGCAGATGACCTCCTGTGGCCTAAATGAGCATTTATTTGACCACACAACTCATTCCTATGAAGATACATTGAAACTCAGAAAACGTTCTCAACTCGGCCTGAAAATGCATTTAAAGCAATAAAAACTCAAATTGAGTGTCACGCCTAAACCAAAACACTATGTAAACATTTCAAATTGTATTTAGTTCAGGTTGACCTCCTGAAGCCTAAATGAGCATTTATTTGACCACACAACTCATTCCTATGAAGATACATTTAAACTCAGAAAACATGCTCAACTCGGCCTGAAAATGCATTTAAAGCAATAAAAACTCAAATTGAGTGTCACGCCTAAAGCAAAGTTTTTATGCACGCATTTCAACATGAATTTAGTTCAGAATGTCCTCCTGAAGCCTAACTCACCTTTAATTTGATCACACAACTCATTCCCATGAAGATACATTCAAAGTCACAAAATGTGCTCAGCTCGGCCTGAAAATGCATTTAAAGCAATAAAAACTCATATTGAGTGTCACGCCTAGACCAAAACATTATGTCAACATTTCAACATGTATTTAGTTCAGGCTGACCTCCTGAAGCCTAAATGACCATTAATTTGACTACACGACTCATTCCTATGAAGATACATTCACAGTCAGAAAACGTTCTCAGCTCGGCCTGAAAATATATTTAAAACAAATAAAACTCAAATTGAGTGTCAGGAGTAAACCAAAGGTTTTATGCACACATTTCAACATGTAATTTTGTTCAGGTGGACCTCCTGATGCCTAAATGACCATTAATTTGACCACACAACTCATTCCTATGAAGATCCATTCAAACTCAGAAAGCGTGCTCGGCTCGGCCTGAAAATGCATTTAAAGCAATAAAAATTCAAATTGCATGTCACGCCTAAACCAAAGGACTTATGCACACATTTCAACATGTATTTAGTTCAGGTTGACCTCCTGAAGCCTAAATGAACATTAATTTGACCACACAACTCATTCCTATGAAGATACATTTAAAGTCCGAAAACATGCTCAACTCGGCCTGAAAATGCATTTAAAGCAATAAAAACTCAAATTGAGTGTCACGCCTAAAGCAAAGTTTTTATGCACACATTTCAACATGAATTTGGTTCAGAATGTCCTCCTGAAGCCTAACTCACCCTAAATTTGATCACACAACTCAGTCCCATGAAGATACATTTGAACTCAGAAAACGTGCTCAGCTCGGCCTGAAAATGCATTTAAAGCAATAAAAACTCAAATTGAGTGTCACGCCTAAACCAAAACATTATGTCAACATTTCAACATGTATTTAGTTCAGGCTGACCTCCTGAAGCCTAAATGATCACTAATTTGACCTCACAACTTATTCCTATGAAGATACATTCAAAGTCAAAAAACGTGCTCAGCTCGGCCTGAAAATGCATTTAAAGCAATAAAAATTCAAATTGAGTGTCACGCCTAAACCAAAGGACTTATGCACACATTTCAACATGTATTTAGTTCAGGTTGACCTCCAGAAGCCTAAATGACCATTAATTTGATCACACAACTCATTCCCATGATGATACATTCACAGTCAGAAAACGTGCTCAGCTCGGCCTGAAAATGCATTTAAAACAAATACAACTCAAATTGAGTGTCACGCATAAACCAAAGGTTTTATGCACACATTTGAACATGCATTTTGTTCAGGTTGACCTCCTGATGACTAAATGAGCATTAATTTGACCACACAACTCCTTCCTATAAAGATACATTCAAAGTCAGAAAACGTGCTCAGCTCAGCATTAATTTGACCACACAACTCATTCCTATGAAGATACATTCAAACTCAGAAAATGTGCTCAGCTCGGCCTGAAAATACATTTTAAGCAATAAAACTCAAATTGAGTGTCACGCCTAAACCAAAAAACTCATGCACACACTCAACATGTATTTAGTTCAGGTTGACCTCCTGAAGCCTAAATGAGCATTAATTTGACCACACAACTCATTCCTATGAAGATACATTCAAAGTCAAAAAATGTGCTCAGCTCGGTCTGAAAATGCATTTAAAGCAATAGAAACTCAAATTGAGTGTCACGCCTTAAGCAAAGGTTTTATGCACACATTTCAACACACATTTAGTTCAGGTTGACCTCTTGAAGCCTAAATGAGCATTAATTTGACCACAGAACTCATTCCTATGAAGATACATTCAAACTCAGATATTGTGCTCAGCTCGGCCTGAAAATACATTTTAAGCAATAAAATTCAAATTGCATGTCACGCCTAAACCAAAGGGCTTATGCACACATTTCAACATGAATTTAGTTCAGAATGTCCTCCTGAAGCCTCACTCACCTTTAATTTGATCACACAACTCATTCCCATGAAGATAAATTCAAAGTCAGAAAATGTGCTCAGCTCGGCCTGAAAAAGCATTTAAAATAAATAAAACTCAAATTGAGTGTCACACATAAACCAAAGGAGTTATGCACACATTTCAACATGTATTTAGTTCAGGTTGACCTCCTGAAGCCTAAATGACAATTAATTTGACTACACAACTCATTCCTATGAAGACACATTCATAGTCAGAAAACGTGCTCAGCTCGGCCTGAAAATGCATTTAAAGCAATAAAAATTCAAATTGAGTGTCACGCCTAAACCAAAGGACTTATGCACACATTTCAACATGTATTTAGTTCAGGTTGACCTCCTGAAGCCTAAATGACCATTAATTTGATCACACAACTCATTCCCATGATGATACATTCACAGTCAGAAAACGTGCTCAGCTCGGCCTGAAAATGCATTTAAAACAAATACAACTCAAATTGAGTGTCACGCATAAACCAAAGGACTTATGCACACACTTCAACATGTATTTAGTTCAGGATAACCTCCTGAAGCCTAAATGAGCATTAATTTGATCACACAACTCCTTCCTACGAAGACACATTCATAGTCAGAAAACGTTCTCAGCTCGGCCTGAAAATGCATTTAAAGCAATAAAAATTCAAATTGCATGTCACGCTTAAACAAAAGGACTTATGTACACACTTCAACATGTATTTTGTTCAGGATGACCCCCTGAAGCCAAAATCACCATTAATTTGATCACACAACTCATTCCAATGAAGATACATTCAAAGTCAAAAAACGTGCTCAGCTCGGCCTGAAAATGCATTTAAAGCAATAAAAATTCAAATTGAGTGTCACGCCTAAACCAAAGGACTTATGCACACATTTCAACATGTATTTAGTTCAGGTTGACCTCCTGAAGCCTAAATGACAATTAATTTGATCACACAACTCATTCCCATGATGATACATTCACAGTCAGAAAACGTGCTCAGCTCGGCCTGAAAATGCATTTAAAACAAATACAACTCAAATTGAGTGTCACGCATAAACCAAAGGTTTTATGCACACATTTGAACATGCATTTTGTTCAGGTTGACCTCCTGATGACTAAATGAGCATTAATTTGACCACACAACTCATTCCTATAAAGATACATTCAAAGTCAGAAAACGTGCTCAGCTCAGCATTAATTTGACCACACAACTCATTCCTATGAAGATACATTCAAACTCAGAAAACGTGCTCAACTCGGCCTGAAAATGCATTTAAAGCAATAAAAACTCAAATTGAGTGTCACGCCTAAACCAAAGGACTTATGCACACACTCAACATGTATTTAGTTCAGGTTGACCTCCTGAAGCCTAAATGAGCATTAATTTGACCGCACAACTCATTCCTATGAAGATACATTCAAAGTCAGAAAATGTGCTCAGCTCGGCCCGAAAATGCATTTAAAGCAATAAAACTCAAATTGAGTGTCACGCCTAAACCAAAGGACTTATGCACACACTTCAACATGTATTTTGTTCAGGATGACCACCTGAAGCCTAAATGACCATTAATTTGATCACACAACTCATACACACACTTCGACATGTATTAAGTTCGGGTTGACCTCCTGAAGCCTAAATGACCATTACTTTGATCACACAACTCATTCTATGAAGATATGTTCAAAGTCAGAAAACGGGCTCAGCTCGGCCTGAAAATGCATTTAAAGCAATAAAAACTCAAATTGAGTGTCACGCCTAAACCAAAGGACTTATGCACACACTTCAACATGTATTTTGTTCAGGATGACCTCCTGAAGCCTAAATGACAATTAATTTGACCACACAACTCATTCCTATGAAGATACATTCACAGTCAGAAAACGGGCTCAGTTCGGCCTGAAAATGCATTTAAAATAAATAAAACTCAAATTGAGTGTCACGCGTAAACCAAAGGTTTTATGCACACATTTCAACACGTATTTAGTTCAGGTTGACATCCTGAAGCCTAAATGACAATTAATTTGACTACACAACTCATTCCTATGAATATACATTCAAAATCAGAAAATGTGCTCAGCTCGGCCTGAATATGCATTTAAAATAAATAAAACTCAAATTGAGTGTCACGCGTAAATCACAGGTTTTATGTACACATTTCAACACATTTTAGTTCAGGTTGACCTCCTGAAGCCTAAATGACCATTACTTTGATCACACAACTCATTCTATGAAGATATGTTCAAAGTCAGAAAACGGGCTCAACTCGGCCTGAAAATGCATTTAAAGCAATAAAAACTCAAATTGAGTGGCACGCCTAAACCAAAGGACTTATGCACACACTTCAACATGTATTTTGTTCAGGATGACCTCCTGAAGCCTAAATGACAATTAATTTGACACACATCATCCCATGATGATACATTCACAGTCAGAAAACGTGCTCAGCTCGGCCTGAAAATGCATTTAAAACAAATACAACTCAAATTGAGTGTCACGCATAAACCAAAGGTTTTATGCACACATTTGAACATGCATTTTGTTCAGGTTGACCTCCTGATGACTAAATGAGCATTAATTTGACCACACAACTCATTCCTATAAAGATACATTCAAAGTCAGAAAACGTGCTCAGCTCAGCATTAATTTGACCACACAACTCATTCCTATGAAGATACATTCAAACTCAGAAAACGTGCTCAACTCGGCCTGAAAATGCATTTAAAGCAATAAAAACTCAAATTGAGTGTCACGCCTAAACCAAAGGACTTATGCACACACTCAACATGTATTTAGTTCAGGTTGACCTCCTGAAGCCTAAATGAGCATTAATTTGACCGCACAACTCATTCCTATGAAGATACATTCAAAGTCAGAAAATGTGCTCAGCTCGGCCCGAAAATGCATTTAAAGCAATAAAACTCAAATTGAGTGTCACGCCTAAACCAAAGGACTTATGCACACATTTCAACATGTAATTAGTTCATGTTGACCTCCTGACGCCGAAATACCTATTAATTTGACTACACGACTCACTCCTATGAAGATACATTCAAACTCAGAAAACGTGCTCAATTCGGCCTGAAAATGCATTTAAAGCAATAAAAACTCAAATTGAGTGTCACGCCTAAACATAAGGACTTATGCACACACTTCAACATGTATTTAGTTCAGGATAACCTCCTGAAGCCTAAATGAGCATTAATTTGATAACACAACTCCTTCCTACGAAGACACATTCATAGTCAGAAAACGTGCTCAGCTCGGCCTGAAAATGCATTTAAAGCAATAAAAACTCAAATTGAGTGTCAGGCCTAAACCAAAGGACTTATGCACACATTTCAACATGTATTTAGTTCAGGTTAACCTCCTGAAGCCTAAATGACCATTAATTTGATCACACAACTCATTCCCATGAAGATACATTCACATTCAGAAAACGTGCTCAGCTCGGCCTGAAAATGCATTTAAAGCAATAAAAACTCAAATTGAGTGTCACGCCTAAACCAAAGGACTTATGCACACACTTCAACATGTATTTAGTTCAGGATGACTTCCTGAAGCCTGAATGAGCATTAATTTGAGCACACAACTCATTCCTATGAATATACATTCAAAGTCAGAAAATGTGCTCAGCTCGGCCTGAATATGCATTTAAAATAAATAAAACTCAAATTGAGTGTCACGCGTAAATCACAGGTTTTATGTTCACATTTCAACACATTTTTAGTTCAGGTTGACCTCCTGAAGCCTAAATGAGCATTAATTTGACAACACTATTCATTCCTATAAAGATACATTCAAACTCAGATAACGTGCTCAACTCGGCCTGAAAATGCATTTAAAGCAATAAAAACTCAAATTGAGTGTCACGCCTAAACCAAAGGACTTATGCACACATTTCAACATGTAATTACTTCATGTTGACCTCCTGACGCCTAAATACCTATTAATTTGACTACACGACTCACTCCTATGAAGATACATTCAAACTCAGAAAACGTGCTCAATTCGGCCTGAAAATGCATTTAAAGCAATAAAAACTCAAATTGAGTGTCACGCCTAAACATAAGGACTTATGCACACACTTCAACATGTATTTAGTTCAGGATAACCTCCTGAAGCCTAAATGAGCATTAATTTGATAACACAACTCCTTCCTACGAAGACACATCCATAGTCAGAAAACGTGCTCAGCTCGGCCTGAAAATGCATTTAAAGCAATAAAAACTCAAATTGAGTGTCAGGCCTAAACCAAAGGACTTATGCACACATTTCAACATGTATTTAGTTCAGGTTAACCACCTGAAGCCTAAATGACCATTAATTTTATCACACAACTCATACACACACTTCGACATGTATTAAGTTCAGGTTGACCTCCTGAAGCCTAAATGACAATTAATTTGATCACACAACTCATTCTATGAAGATATGTTCAAAGTCAGAAAACGTGCTCAACTCAGCCCGAAAATGCATTTAAAGCCATAAAACTCAAATTGAGCGTCACGCCTACACCAAAACATTATGTAAACATTTCAACATGTATTTAGTTCAGGTTGACCTCCTGAAGCCTATATGAGCATTAATTTGACCACACAACTCATACATACACTTCGACATGTATTAAGTTCAGGTTGACCTCATAAAGCCTAAATGAACATTAATTTGATCACACAACTCATTCTCATGAAGCTACATTCACAGTCAGAAAACGTGCTCAGCTCGGCCTGAAAATGCATTTAAAGCAATAAAAACTCAAATTGAGTGTCACGCCTAAACCAAAACATTATGTCAACATTTCAACATGTATTTAGTTCAGACTGACCTCCTGAAGCCTAAATGATCACTAATTTGACCTCACAACTTATTCCTATGAAGATACATTCAAAGTCAAAAAACGTGCTCAGCTCGGACTGAAAATGCATTTAAAGCAATAAAAATTCAAATTGAGTGTCACGCCTAAACCAAAGGACTTATGCACACACTTCAACATGTATTTAGTTCAGGATAACCTCCTGAAGCCTAAATGACCATTAATTTGATCACACAACTCATTCCCATGATGATACATTCACAGTCAGAAAACGTGCTCAGCTCGGCCTGAAAGTGCATTTAAAACAAATACAACTCAAATTGAGTGTCACGCATAAACCAAAGGACTTATGCACACACTTCAACATGTATTTAGTTCAGGATAACCTCCTGAAGCCTAAATGAGCATTAATTTGATCACACAACTCCTTCCTACGAAGACACATTCATAATCAGAAAACGTTCTCAGCTCGGCCTGAAAATGCATTTAAAGCAATAAAAATTCAAATTGCATGTCACGCTTAAACAAAAGGACTTATGTACACACTTCAACATGTATTTTGTTCAGGATGACCCCCTGAAGCCAAAATCACCATTAATTTGATCACACAACTCATTCCAATGAAGATACATTCAAAGTCAAAAAATGTGGTCAGCTCGGCCTGAAAATGCATTTAAAGCAATAAAAATTCAAATTGCATGTCACGCCTAAACAAAAGGACTTATGCACACATTTCAACATGTATTTAGTTCAGGTTGACCTCCTGAAGCCTAAATGAACATTAATTTGACCACACAACTCATTCCTATGAAGATGCATTTAAAGTCCGAAAACGTCTTCAACTCAGCCTGAAAATGCATTTAAAGCCATAAAAACTCAAATTGAGTGTCACGCCTAAAGCAAAGTTTTTATGCACACATTTGAACATGAATTTGGTTCAGAATGTCCTCCTGAAGCCTAACTCACCTTTAATTTGATCACACAACTCAGTCCCATGAAGATACATTTGAACTCAGAAAACATGCTCAGCTCGGCCTGAAAATGCATTTAAAGCAATAAAAACTCAAATTGAGTGTCACGCCTAAACCAAAACATTATGTCAACATTTCAACATGTATTTAGTTCAGGCTGACCTCCTGAAGCCTAAATGATCACTAATTTGACCTCACAACTTATTCCTATGAAGATACATTCAAAGTCAAAAAACGTGCTCAGCTCGGCCTGAAAATGCATTTAAAGCAATAAAAATTCAAATTGAGTGTCACGCCTAAACCAAAGGACTTATGCACACATTTCAACATGTATTTAGTTCAGGTTGACCTCCTGAAGCCTAAATGACCATTAATTTGATCACACAACTCATTTCCATGATGATACATTCACAGTCAGAAAACGTGCTCAGCTGGGCCTGAAAATGCATTTAAAACAAATACAACTCAAATTGAGTGTCACGCATAAACCAAAGGACTTATGCACACACTTCAACATGTATTTAGTTCAGGATAACCTCCTGAAGCCTAAATGAGCATTAATTTGATCACACAACTCCTTCCTACGAAGACACATTCATAGTCAGAAAACGTTCTCAGCTCGGCCTGAAAATGCATTTAAAGCAATAAAAATTCAAATTGCATGTCACGCTTAAACAAAAGGACTTATGTACACACTTCAACATGTATTTTGTTCAGGATGACCCCCTGAAGCCAAAATCACCATTAATTTGATCACACAACTCATTCCAATGAAGATACATTCAAAGTCAAAAAATGTGGTCAGCTCGGCCTGAAAATGCATTTAAAGCAATAAAAATTCAAATTGCATGTCACGCCTAAACAAAAGGACTTATGCACACATTTCAACATGTATTTAGTTCAGGTTGACCTCCTGAAGCCTAAATGAACATTAATTTGACCACACAACTCATTCCTATGAAGATGCATTTAAAGTCCGAAAACGTGCTCAACTCAGCCTGAAAATGCATTTAAAGCCATAAAAACTCAAATTGAGTGTCACGCCTAAAGCAAAGTTTTTATGCACACATTTGAACATGAATTTGGTTCAGAATGTCCTCCTGAAGCCTAACTCACCTTTAATTTGATCACACAACTCAGTCCCATGAAGATACATTTGAACTCAGAAAACGTGCTCACCTCGGCCTGAAAATGCATTTAAAGCAATAAAAACTCAAATTGAGTGTCACGCCTAAACCAAAACATTATGTCAACATTTCAACATGTATTTAGTTCAGGCTGACCTCCTGAAGCCTAAATGATCACTAATTTGACCTCACAACTTATTCCTATGAAGATACATTCAAAGTCAAAAAACGTGCTCAGCTCGGCCTGAAAATGCATTTAAAGCAATAAAAATTCAAATTGAGTGTCACGCCTAAACCAAAGGACTTATGCACACATTTCAACATGTATTTAGTTCAGGTTGACCTCCTGAAGCCTAAATGACCATTAATTTGATCACACAACTCATTCCCATGATGATACATTCACAGTCAGAAAACGTGCTCAGCTCGGCCTGAAAATGCATTTAAAACAAATACAACTCAAATTGAGTGTCACGCATAAACCAAAGGTTTTATGCACACATTTGAACATGCATTTTGTTCAGGTTGACCTCCTGATGACTAAATGAGCATTAATTTGACCACACAACTCATTCCTATAAAGATACATTCAAAGTCAGAAAACGTGCTCAGCTCAGCATTAATTTGACCACACAACTCATTCCTATGAAGATACATTCAAACTCAGAAAACGTGCTCAACTCGGCCTGAAAATGCATTTAAAGCAATAAAAACTCAAATTGAGTGTCACGCCTAAACCAAAGGACTTATGCACACACTCAACATGTATTTAGTTCAGGTTGACCTCCTGAAGCCTAAATGAGCATTAATTTGACCGCACAACTCATTCCTATGAAGATACATTCAAAGTCAGAAAATGTGCTCAGCTCGGCCCGAAAATGCATTTAAAGCAATAAAACTCAAATTGAGTGTCACGCCTAAACCAAAGGACTTATGCACACACTTCAACATGTATTTTGTTCAGGATGACCACCTGAAGCCTAAATGACCATTAATTTGATAACACAACTCATACACACACTTCGACATGTATTAAGTTCGGGTTGACCTCCTGAAGCCTAAATGACCATTACTTTGATCACACAACTCATTCTATGAAGATATGTTCAAAGTCAGAAAACGGGCTCAGCTCGGCCTGAAAATGCATTTAAAGCAATAAAAACTCAAATTGAGTGTCACGCCTAAACCAAAGGACTTATGCACACACTTCAACATGTATTTTGTTCAGGATGACCTCCTGAAGCCTAAATGACAATTAATTTGACCACACAACTCATTCCTATGAAGATACATTCACAGTCAGAAAACGGGCTCAGTTCGGCCTGAAAATGCATTTAAAATAAATAAAACTCAAATTGAGTGTCACGCGTAAACCAAAGGTTTTATGCACACATTTCAACACGTATTTAGTTCAGGTTGACATCCTGAAGCCTAAATGACAATTAATTTGACTACACAACTCATTCCTATGAATATACATTAAAAATCAGAAAATGTGCTCAGCTCGGCCTGAATATGCATTTAAAATAAATAAAACTCAAATTGAGTGTCACGCGTAAATCACAGGTTTTATGTACACATTTCAACACATTTTAGTTCAGGTTGACCTCCTGAAGCCTAAATGACCATTACTTTGATCACACAACTCATTCTATGAAGATATGTTCAAAGTCAGAAAACGGGCTCAGCTCGGCCTGAAAATGCATTTAAAGCAATAAAAACTCAAATTGAGTGTCACGCCTAAACCAAAGGACTTATGCACACACTTCAACATGTATTTTGTTCAGGATGACCTCCTGAAGCCTAAATGACAATTAATTTGACCACACAACTCATTCCTATGAAGATACATTCAAACTCAGATAACGTGCTCAACTCGGCCTGAAAATGCATTTAAAGCAATAAAACCTCAAATTGAGTGTCACGCCTAAACCAAAGGACTTATGCACACATTTCAACATGTAATTAGTTCATGTTGACCTCCTGACGCCGAAATACCTATTAATTTGACTACACGACTCACTCCTATGAAGATACATTCAAACTCAGAAAACGTGCTCAATTCGGCCTGAAAATGCATTTAAAGCAATAAAAACTCAAATTGAGTGTCACGCCTAAACATAAGGACTTATGCACACACTTCAACATGTATTTAGTTCAGGATAACCTCCTGAAGCCTAAATGAGCATTAATTTGATAACACAACTCCTTCCTACGAAGACACATTCATAGTCAGAAAACGTGCTCAGCTCGGCCTGAAAATGCATTTAAAGCAATAAAAACTCAAATTGAGTGTCACACCTAAACCAAAGGACTTATGCACACATTTCAACATGTATTTAGTTCAGGTTAACCTCCTGAAGCCTAAATGACCATTAATTTGATCACACAACTCATTCCCATGAAGATACATTCACATTCAGAAAACGTGCTCAGCTCGGCCTGAAAATGCATTTAAAGCAATAAAAACTCAAATTGAGTGTCACGCCTAAACCAAAGGACTTATGCACACACTTCAACATGTATTTTGTTCAGGATGACCACCTGAAGCCTAAATGACCATTAATTTTATCACACAACTCATACACACACTTCGACATGTATTAAGTTCAGGTTGACCTCCTGAAGCCTAAATGACAATTAATTTGATCACACAACTCATTCTATGAAGATATGTTCAAAGTCAGAAAACGTGCTCAGCTCAGCCCGAAAATGCATTTAAAGCAATAAAACTCAAATTGAGTGTCACGCCTAAACCAAAACATTACGTAAACATTTCAACATGTATTTAGTTCAGGTTGACCTCCTGAAGCCTAAATGAACATTAATTTGACCACAAAACTCATTCCTATGAAGATACATTCAAAGTCAGAAAACATGCTCAGCTCGGCCCGAAAATGCATTTAAAGCAATAAAACTCAAATTGAGTGTCACGCCTAAACCAAAGGACTTATGCAGACACTTCAACATGTATTTTGTTCAGGATGACCACCTGAAGCCTAAATGACCATTAATTTGATCAAACAACTCATACACACACTTCGACATGTATTAAGTTCGGGTTGACCTCCTGAAGCCTAAATGACCATTAATTTGATCACACAACTCATTCTATGAAGATATGTTCAAAGTCAGAAAACGTGCTCTGCTCAGCCCGAAAATGCATTTAAAGCAATAAAACTCAAATTGAGCGTCACGCCTACACCAAAACATTATGTAAACATTTCAACATGTATTTAGTTCAGGTTGACCTCCTGAAGCCTATATGAGCATTAATTTGACCACACAACTAATTCCCATGAAGCTACATTCACAGTCAGAAAACGTGCTCAGCTCGGCCTGAAAATGCATTTAAAGCAATAAACACTCAAATTGAGTGTCACGCCTAAACATAAGGACTTATGCACACACTTCAACATGTATTTTGTTCAGGATGACCACCTGAAGCCTAAATGACCATTAATTTTATCACACAACTCATACACACACTTCGACATGTATTTAGTTCAGGATGACCTCCTGAAGCCTGAATGAGCATTAATTTGACCATACAACTCATTCCTATGAAGATACATTCGAACTCAGAAAATGTGCTCAGCTCGGCCTGAAAATGCATTTAAAATAAATAAAACTCAAATTGAGTGTCACGCGTAAACCAAAGGTTTTATGCACACATTTCAACACGTATTTAGTTCAGGTTGACCTCCTGAAGCCTAAATGACAATTAATTTGACTACACAACTCATTCCTATGAAGATACATTCAAAATCAAAAAACGTGCTCAGCTCGGCCTGAAAATGCATTTAAAGCAATAAAAATTCTAATTGAGTGTAACGCCAAAACCAAATGACTTATACACACACTTCAACATGTATTTAGTTCGGGTTGACCTCCTGAAGCCTAAATGAGCATTAATTTGACCACACAACTCATTCCTATGAATATACATTCAAAGTCAGAAAATGTGCTCAGCTCGGCCTGAATATGCATTTAAAATAAACAAAACTCAAATTGAGTGTCACGCGTAAACCAAAGGTTTTATGTACACATTTCAACACATATTTAGTTCAGGTTGACCTAATGAAGCCTAAATGAGCATTAATTTGATCACACAACTCATTCCCATGAAGATACATTCACAGTCAGAAAACGGCCTCAGCTCGGCCTGAAAATGCAGTTAAAGCAATAAAAACTCAAATTGAGTGTCACGCCTAAAGCAAAGGCCTTATGCACACATTTCAACATGTATTTAGTTTGCAGATGACCTCCTGTGGCCTAAATGAGCATTAATTTGACCACAGAACTTATTTCTATGAAGATACATTGAAACTCAGAAAACATGCTCAATTCGGCGTGAAAATGCATTTAAAGCAATAAAAACTCAAATTGAGTGTCACGCCTAAACATAAGGACTTATGCACACACTTCAACGTGTATTTAGTTCAGGATAACCTCCTAAAGCCTAAATGAGCATTAATTTGATCACACAACTCCTTCCTATGAAGACACATTCATAGTCAGAAAACGTGCTCAGCTCGGCCTGAAAATGCATTTAAAGCAATAAAAACTCAAATTGAGTGTCACGCCTAAACCAAAGGACTTAAGCACACACTTCAACATGTATTTTGTTCAGGATGACCTCCTGAAGCCTAAATGACAATTAATTTGACCACACAACTCATTCCTATGAAGATACATTCAAACTCAGAAAATGTGCTCAGCTCGGCCTGAAAATGCATTTAAAATAAATAAAACTCAAATTGAGTGTCACGCCTAAACCAAAACATTATGTCAATATTTCAACATGTATTTAGTTCAGGCTGACCTCCTGAAGCCTAAATGATCACTAATTTGACCTCACAACTTATTCCTATGAATATACATTCAAAGTCAGAAAATGTGCTCAGCTCGGCCTGAATATGCATTTAAAATAAATAAAACTCAAATTGAGTGTCACGCGTAAACCAAAGGTTTTATGTACACATTTCAACACATATTTAGTTCAGGTTGACCTCCTGAAGCCTAAATGAGCATTAATTTGACAACACAATTCATTCCTATGAAGATACATTCAAAATCAAAAAACGTGCTGAGCTCGGCCTGAAAATGCATTTAAAGCAATAAAAATTCAAACTGAGTGTCACGCCTAAACCAAAGGACTTATGCACACATTTCAACATGTAATTAGTTCATGTTGACCTCCTGACGCCCAAATACCTATTAATTTGACTACACGACTCACTCCTATGAAGATACATTCGAACTCCGAAAATGTGCTCAGCTCGGCCTGAAAATGCTTTTAAAATAAATAAAACTCAAATTGAGTGTCACGCGTAAACCAAAGGTTTTATGCACACATTTCAACACGTATTTAGTTCAGGTTGACCTCCTGAAGCCTAAATGACAATTAATTTGACTACACAACTCATTCCTATGAAGACACATTCATAGTCAGAAAACGTGCTCAGCTCGGCCTGAAAATGCATTTAAAGCAATAAAAACTCAAATTGAGTGTCACGCCTAAACCAAAGGACTTAAGCACACACTTCAACATGTATTTTGTTCAGGATGACCTCCTGAAGCCTAAATGAGCATTAATTTGACCACAGAACTTATTCCTATGAAGATACATTGAAACTCAGAAAACATGCTCAATTCGGCGTGAAAATGCATTTAAAGCAATAAAAACTCAAATTGAGTGTCACGCCTAAACATAAGGACTTATGCACACACTTCAACGTGTATTTAGTTCAGGATAACCTCCTGAAGCCTAAATGAGCATTAATTTGATCACACAACTCCTTCCTATGAAGACACATTCATAGTCAGAAAACGTGCTCAGCTCGGCCTGAAAATGCATTTAAAGCAATAAAAACTCAAATTGAGTGTCACGCCTAAACCAAAGGACTTAAGCACACACTTCAACATGTATTTTGTTCAGGATGACCTCCTGAAGCCTAAATGACAATTAATTTGACCACACAACTCATTCCTATGAAGATACATTCAAACTCAGAAAATGTGCTCAGCTATGGCCTGAAAATGCATTTAAAATAAATAAAACTCAAATTGAGTGTCACGCGTAAACCAAAGGTTTTATGCACACATTTCAACACGTATTTAGTTCAGGTTGACCTCCTGAAGCCTAAATGACCATGAATTTGATCACACAACTCATTCTATGAAGATATGTTCAAACTCAGAAAACGCGCTAAGCTCGGCCTGAAAATGCATTTCAAGCAATAAAACTCAAATTGAGTGTCACGCCTAAACCAAAACATTATGTAAACATTTCAACATGTATTTAGGACAGGATGACGTCCTGAAGCCTAAATGAGCATTAATTTGACCACACAACTCATTCCTATGAAGATACATTCAAACTCGGAAAACGTGTTCAACTCGGCCTGAAAATGCATTTAAAGCAATAAAATCTCAAATTGAGTGTCCCGCCTAAACCAAAGGACTTATGCACACATTTCAACATGAATTTAGTTCAGGATGATCTCCTGAAGGCTAAATGAGCATTAATTTGACCACACAACTCATTCCTATTAAAAAACATTCAAACTCAGAAAATGAGCTCAGCTCAGACTGAAACTGCACTTAAAGCAATAAAAACTGAAATTGAGTATAGTCATGTTACCCGCGTTGAGTTATAATTAGTTCAAGAACATAGTCATGGAATAATTGGCTGAAGAGTACAGTTATAGTCATATAAATGAAAATTGTTTCAGGCCTCGGAGACAATATTGGGCAGTAGAGGGCGACACAGACCATAACATGAATCAGGACATCTTTTGAAAACCTTCTCAGCTCGGCCTGAAAATGCATTTAAAGCAATAAATACTCAAAATGAGTGTCACGCCTAAACCAAAGGACTTATGCACACATTTCAACATGTATTTAGTTTGCAGATGAAATTGAAAAATCCCGTCAAAAAAGCCCCCGTTCAGTCTGAATGGCGGAGAGCGGGCCGGCTCGGCGGCGGGGAGGCGTCTTGGTCGGATGAATAGTGTTGGAAAGCGGCCCGCGGAAGTTATCTTGAGCACCGGAGGAGAGGACCGGCGACGTGGCCAAGCGTGGCCGGCGGAGACGCGTCTTGGTCGCATTGGGAAAATTAAAAAAATCCCCCCATTCATTCTCGGCAATACCGCTTGTGTCCGCCAGACGGCAGTGTAGTAGGCAAAAGGCCATTCATTTTAATGGGCGGCAGAGAGCGGGCCGGCTTAGCGGCCGGGCAGGAGGCCTCTTGGACAGATTGAGAAATTTTAAAAAAGCCCCCGTTCAGTCTCAATGGCAGAGAGTAGGCCGGCTCGGCGGCGGAGAGCGAGCCGGCCCGGCGGCTGAGAGCAGGCCGGGGAGGAGGCCTCTTGGAAGGAGTGAGAGATTTAAAAAAAAACCCCGTTCAGTCTCAATGGCGAGGAGCGGGCCGGCTCGGCGGCGGAGAGGTGTCTTGGTTGGATGATTGGTGTTGGAACGCGGCCAGCGAAAGTCATCTTGAGCACCGGATGAGAGGCCCAGCGACGTGGCCGAGCGTGGCCAGCGGAGAGGCGTCTTGGTCGGATGAACCATCAATGCCGGCATGTGTCACAAACCCCCACCTTTAAAACAAACATGAAAAGAATAATGATTAAATACAAGAAAACAATCAAGTTTCATATCTTGTTTGAAATATCATCTCGGTAGAGAAGGTATTGCTGTGCACTTAAGACTACATGGAGGCAATTTGGAGTTTGTGTAACTTGGATGTACAAATGATAAAATTCAATTTAATCTGTGCTGTCCATACAATATGGCTTTCTAATGCTCCCACGAGTACAAATATAAGATGATCCCTTATTACCGAATGAGATGCATATGCCCATCTATGTGCCATAAACTATTGGGGAATGGCACATAGTATGTTCTTCTAGCCACAGTCTGGCTCCATCTCTGGGCTGCAGCAGCTGGCTCAATGCGGTTGAGGATTTCTGGAACTCTTTTTCTTTGTACTACAATACCATCAGCACGCAGGTATGCCCTCATCATCTGCAAAAGGTTCATAAAACAACACAATAAAGAAAGTACACTTTCACAATGAATATAATGATATATACATGAAGGGACAAGAGTATGTAGCAGAACACTTGCTTCCGATCCTGATCTGGGAAATTGGCTGTGCAATCTTCTGACATGCTCCTCCAGGTCAACATCATGAATGGGAGTAAATCTATTTCTGGCTGAAATCTGAAAAAACTTCATTTTTTTATGCAGGTATGAAGAGGAACAACCCAACATCCCGGTGATGGCTCTCACTGTAAAGCCCTGAGTGGGGAGCAGTTCAATTTGATCCCTTGTAATGTCAAGTGCTGGTCTTCCTCGTCTAACTAAAGTATGGAAATAAAAGGATTAAGGAATTCAAGAAAATGAATCACTACGTGTTTTTTATATCCTGTATACAGTACAGGCATATAGACACAGATGTACATAAAATTATATGCAGCTTCAAAACCACGAGCAGCTATTTTCTCCAACCATTTTACTCAAGAAAAAAATAATTCAAACTTATAATTGAATAACTAAAAGATCACTAGTTATTGCTTAAAAGTGTATAGCCATCGCGTTACTTAATAGTCTACTGATTTGCAGGAAAACCACTGGTATAAAACGACGTTTGACAGGGTGATAGAAGGTAAGTCACAGCAAGTCGTCAGTAAAACCCGTGTGTAGTTCGAATAAAAATACATACAAAAAAGCAATGACAAAAAAATGGTAGCCATTTTACCTGTGTGCAAACGATGTGCCACATGGGAACAAATACGTCCACATTAGGAGCGGGTCCCGCAATGATGACAGATCGGAGATCTATGAGACTTTGAATCCAATTTTGAATAGTATCAGCGCTAAACTGGTCACTAACTCTTCTTAAATTAGCAACTGAAATGTTTATCGCGCGTGCTTCACTTTCACCGGCAGACCCTTGACGACAGTTCAGTAGTAAGCATCAAAATAATCTTATTAGTGAACTAGTGGGTGTTTTGCGGCTTACATGTCAACTAGTAAGCCTCAAAATGAGCTTACTAGTGAACTAGTGGGCGTTTTGCGGCTTACATGTCAACTAGTAAGCGTCAAAATTATCTTACTAGTGAACTAGTGGGCGTTTTGTGGCTTACATGTTCACTAGTAAGCGTCAAAATGACCTTACTAGTGAACTAGTGAGCGTTTTGTGGCTTACATGTTCTCTAGTAAGCGTCAAAATGACCTTACTAGTGAACTAGTGAGTGTTTTGTGGCTTACATGTTCACTAGTAAGCATCAAAATGATCTTACTAGTGAACTAGTGGGCGTTTTGTGGCTTACATGTTCACTAGTAAGCCTCAAAATGATCTTACTAGTGAACTAGTAGGCGATTTGTGGCTTACATGTCAACTAGTAAGCCTCAAAATAAACTTACTAGTGAACTAGTGGGCACATTTATGGCCTTACATGTTCACTAGTAAGCGTCAAAATAATCTTACTAGTGAACTAGTGGGCGTTTTGCGGCTTACATGTCAACTAGTAAGCCTCAAAATGATCTTACGAGTGAACTAGTGGGCGTTTATCGGCTTACACGTCAACTAGTAAGCCTCAAAATTACCTTACTAGTGAACGAGTGAGCGTTTTGTGGCTTACATGTTCACTAGTAAGCGTCAAAATGACCTTACTAGTGAACGAGTGAGCGTTTTGTGGCTTACATGTTCACTAGTAAGTGTCAAAATGACCTTACTAGTGAACTAGTGAGCGTTCTGTGGCTGACATGTTCATAAATAAGCGTCAAAATGATCTTACTAGTGAACTAGTGGGCGTTTTGTGGCTTACATGTTCACTAGTAAGCGTCAAAATTACCTTACTAGTGAACCAGTGAGCGTTTTGTGGCTTACATGTTCACAAGTAAGCGTCAAAATGACCTTACTAGTGAACTAGTGAGCGTTTTGTGGCTTACATGTTCACTAGTAAGCGTCAAAATGATCTTACTAGTGAACTAGTGGGCGTTTTGTGGCTTACATGTTCACTAGAAGCCTCAAAATTACCTTACTGGTGAACGAGCGGGCGTTTTGTGGCTTACATGTCAACTATTAAGCCTCAAAATGATCTTACTAGTGAACTAGTGGGCGTTTTGTGGCTTACATGTTCACTAGTAAGCGTCAAAATGACCTTACTAGTGAACTAGTGAGCGTTTTGTGGCTTACATGTTCACTAGTAAGCGTCAAAATGACCTTACTAGTGAACTAGTGGGCATTATGGAATAAATACTCAAAGGGCTTGCCAGGCAAGCCCTTTGAGTATTTAAAGGGTTCAAAGGGCTTGCCTGGCAAACCCTTTGAGTATTTATTCATCCGTGATGGTATTGTAGACAAATGAGAGCACGTCCGACAGACACGTGGACTTCGGGCAGCCAATCATGATGCATTTCGAGCCAAGCCCCAACAAAAACGGAGGAGAAAACTTTCAGACGCTTTGAAAGCTTTTGGGGTACATATTACTCTTGTTGTTACACAAATTTTTGTTTTACGATTATTTTAGGCGGTAACGTTATGGTGTAAATGTCAAATACGTGGTCAATTTAGCAAGATGAAGCCTGCTTAAAAATTTGCTCCAACGATTTCGGAGATGTGTCTGACTTTTTATTTGCAATGGCGGCAGTTCAAGGCTGACAGTCGCAGTCGGGTGCAGATTTATTTCGGCAGGACTTTCTAAAATCTGCCGTTTGCTCTGACACTTCTCTGTCTTACAGTCACATTTTATCTTATTACTCACAAGCTAATTGACATTTAAAAAAGAGTTAATGTTTGGAACACGATTTTGCTCTTACTGTTTGCTGCCTTAGTTCATTTGAATTATTCGCTTCCTGCATTACATGAAGTACATTTTTTAATATTCACAAGACTGTAACTGTGCATTATAAATAATGTCACATTTGCACTATGTTTTACTGGATCTACAACTAAACTAGGTCCTCGTTTCTGGGAGAGTCCACAGCACCTCCTGTATCACAACCATTCTGCCGGCACACCTTCAGCAGCACAATGTTTCTAACCGGAGTTGGAGGGTGATCAGCTTCATTGAAGAACAGGAGGAGGAGAGGCACAACGTTTGTCATTTGTGATATGTTTTTAGACTTTTCTCCTAATTAAAAAAACTATGTTTTGTTAATTTCTTGATATAGTTCTTTTAAATATTTTAACAATCAAATATTTTTCAACTGTGTTTTAGATATGAATTGTATGAAATAAATCAGTGAAGCCCCATTCAAATTCTACTCCATCTAATCTGCTCGATCACACTGCTGTCAACCTGCTGTAAATAATGCCTCCATTCATGATTGTAGAAACCCCAGAACGGTAAACATTCATTCATTCATCTTCCGAGCCGCTTGATCCTCACTAGGGTCGCAGGGGGTGCTGGAGCCTATCCCAGCTGTCTCCGGGCAGTAGGCGGGGGACAACATGTGATTATTTTATTTTAAAATATGAGAAGCCTATGTTTTGCAATTGTGCTCATTTTCATTGTATTGCACGACAAATATAATAGATGAGCCGGTTTGGGGACATCATCAACCAAGCTGCTGCTCCAATTGCAATGCGATATATTGTCCTGCTCTCCTAAATTCGCATCGACACCACAAATTATAACATCCTAACTGATTTAGCAACAACTGAAAATTCACATCATTATTTAGGGAGTTGCATAACTGTTGCATTATATGGTGCCCTATTAATTTTATTTAGTATAGCATACATATATAAAAGTGGAAAGATACTGCAGAGCTGTGCCATTACTCTTTATCTCTGTGTACATAATAAATAAACATCACCTACAGATACATTGGTAAAAATTGCTTGATTCCTTCTGTATACTGTAGATATTACGCAAATGGCGGTAAATAATTGTGAAAGCTCAGAATCAGGTTTTAAAGGGTTAATTCTTTGCTGGGTGGAGCTCTTATCATGGAGCCAATAGGAGGTGTCCTCGGGTGGTGTCTGTCTCTCATTCAGCTCGGGTCCTCCACCAGAGGCCAGGAAGCCCGAGGGCCCCACGCAGTACCCCCGCCGCTCCCAGCACCGCACACCTCCGGACCGAGATGTCCGACGCTGCTCCCGGGATCCGTCGCAACCACCCATCCAGTCCGGGGGTCACTGCCCCGAGCGCCCCGACCACCACAGGCACGACCGCCACCCCCACCCCCAGGCCCTCCCCAGCCCCTCCCCGAGCCCCTGGTACCACCCGAGCCCCCCATGCTCCCCCCTCCCGATGCCTCCACCACCTGGGACCGCCACATCCACCACAACGGCCCTCCTCCGCCCCCCATCCACGACCACGACATCTGGTTGGCTCGCCACCACCATCCCGCCAGTCTGGATCCGGAAGTCCCACATGATCCCCGCTCCGCCACCCTCCACCTCCCTCGGAGGTGCCCCCCACTCCGACCCCGGGGCCCCCAGTCCACACTCCGCACAGATGCCTCGGCAGACCACGCCAGCCACCTGGCCATGGCGCTCCACGCAGGCCCCCCCTGCCAGCATCCCACACCCCGCAGCCACGTGCCGGATCGTCCCAGGCGCCTCCCCGCACAACCCACACCCCGGGTCCTGTCCGGCGCGGCACATCCGGGCCTCGACGGCTCCGGCGCCCAAGGCCCGCTCCTGAGCAGCCAGGATGAGCGCCCCTGCGCTGTCCCCCAGGCCAGCCCCCTACAGCCACCGATAGGACTTCTTGAGATCAGCCACCTCAGCCATGGTCCGGTGGCACAACCCGCGTAGGGGCCCGCCCCCCCACGATGGCCCCCCCCCAGCGCCCGTCCCTCCGCTCCCCACTGTCCGAGACATGCTCCGAGCACGTCACCCGCCGGAGCCCCCCCCCCCCCCCCAATGCATTCATGGAGTCCGGATGTCCCATCCCGGACAGCGGCGCCCACACCCACCAGTCCCCGGCCTCCCTCCCCTCGGCCCGCGCACACAGTCTTGGGGCAAAAAATGAGCACATAACACCATCCAGTGTGGGTCCTTGGGCAAGAGCCTTCACGCTAATGCGTACCTCATACAATGATGAGAGACAATAAAATGAATGACATGCCAGCTCAGACGTTGCCCGGCCAAACAAGGTCTGCGTCAGGTGCTGGGGAACCAGAGCACCTTGATGAAAAATGGAGCGGAGATGGGCAAGATGCAATAACATGGCTCTGTTGGAATGCTACTACTCAAGCAAGTCTAGTCAGAGAGGTTACATGCAGAGAATCTGGGCTAAATGGTTACTTCAAAACCCACAGTCACGGGTGACCACGAAACAACTAGTAACTCAGTGTTCCAACATCCACAAACAGCAACTGCTGTCACAACTTGAGATTGATGAGGTACAACGCAGGTTCCATGGTGAGGGGCCCCAGGCTGCCAGATCAGAGGAGGAGTTCATACCAGAGTGAATGCAGATGATGAGATTGGGAGTGCTGTGAATGAATGAAATGCTGAGCGAGGCAGCAACTGACCTGAAAGCTAAGATCATGGCAAGAATGAAAGCTGGGAAACCTAGAAACCGATTACAACGGCTATGTGAAGTACCACCTGAAAGTCTCATGGAAAGTGTGAAGGCAGCTCTGAGGGCGAACCCTACCGTAACGATCACGGAAATGAACTGATATACGCTTCAGCATCAGTGATCCTTGAGATGCTTGGCTATAAGAGCAACCATGGAAGCCATGAGATACATTACCGACCATGGAAAAGACGGTTGGAGGCTAAGATCAAGGCGGCTCAGAAAGATGTGAGTCAATTGACGGAGGCCCAGAGAGGTGTGATGAAAAGGCCATACCTGAAGCACTCGAAACTGCCAAACAATGGCTCCAAGCCTTGTCCAGCCGCCTAAAGCGGTACACGAAAGAGAATGAGGCCAGACGAATAAACAGGCTGTTCACAACACAACCTGCGAAAGTGTACGCTCAGTGGCAGGGTCCTAAAAGGTACTGGAAAGGCATATGGGAGAAGGAGGTTGCACATAACAGCAGTGCACAATGGCTGGTCTCCCTGAGAGAGGAGCACAGACACCTCCCTGAACAGAATCCAGTTACCATAACAGTGGCAGACATACAGGAAAGAGTCTCAGATATGAAGAAATGGACAGCACCAGGCCCGGACATGGTCCACACCTACTGGCTAAAGAAACTCACAGCACTCCATGAGCGTCGAGCAGCATAAACGAACCAGCTGCAGAGGGATGGGACTCACCCGGGATGGCTAACCGAAGGGCGAATGATACTGATCATGAAGGATCCCTCAAAGGGTGCAGTCGCATCCAACTATCGGCCAATAACCTGTCTCTCCACAACATGGAAGCTCATGTTGCGGCTAAGATAAGTGCACACATGGATCAATACATGAGCGAAGCACGGAAGGGCATTGGTAGAGATACCAGGGGAGCCAAACATCAGCTCCTGGTTGACAGAACAGTCGCACAAGACTGCAGGTCCCGATGTACCAACCTGCGCACAGGCTGGATTGATTACAAGAAAGCCTATGACTCGATGCCACATACATGGATCACTGAATGCTTGGATGTGTATAAGGTGAACAGGACCCTAAGAGCCTTCGTTGCGAACTTGATGAGGATGTGGAAAACCACACTTGAAGCCAATGGCAAGCCACTTACCCAAGTGTCCATCAAGTGTGGCATATACCAAGGTGATGCACTCTCCCCACGGCTGTTCTGCATAGGACTGAACCCCCTAAGCCAAGTAATCACCAAGACAGGCCATGGATACCGCCTCAGAAATGGAGCTACGATCAGTCACCTCCTCTACAAGGATGACATGTAGCTGTTTGCTAAGAGCGAAAGGGACATAGACTCCCTGATCCACACAATCAGGATCTACAGCAGCGACATCGGGATGTCATTCGGGCTGGAGAAATGTAGTCGGATGGTGACTAAGAGAGGAAGGGTAGTCCGCACTGAAGGGGTCTCACTCCCTGAAGGAACAATAGCAGACATTGAGGACAGCTACAAGTACCTCGGTATACCACAAGCCAATGGCAACCTCGAACTGGCAACAAGGAAAGCGGCTATGGCCAAATACCTCCAGCGAGTGAGGCAAGTCCTAAGAAGCCAGCTCAATGGCAAGAATAAGACACGGGCAATAAACAGCTATGCCCTTGCCAGTGATCAGATACCCTGCAGGAAAAATAAGGTGGCCAAAGGAAGAGATTCAGACCACGGATGTTAAGACCCGAAAGCTCATTACCATGCATGGAGGTTTCCATCCCAAATCCAGCACCCTGAGACTGTACGCAAGCCGAAAGGAAGGAGGCCGGGGACTAGTGAGTGTGAGAGCCACTGTCCAGGATGAAACATCCAAACTCCACAAATACATCAAGGAGAAGGCACCAACGGATGATGTACTCAGAGAATGTCTCAGACAATGGGGAACAGAAGATGAGGTGCTGGAAGAGGGACCATCATGGGAGGACAAGCCCCTACACGGGATGTACCACCGGACAATAACTGACGTGGCCAATCTCAAGAAGTCCTGTCAGAGTTCTAGAGAGGGCTGGCCTGAAGGACAGCACAGAGGCACTCATCCTGGCTGCTCAGGAGCAGGCCCTGAGCACCAGAGCCATCGAGGCCTAGATATACCACACCAGCCAAGACCCAAGGTGTAGGTTGTGCAAAGAGGCACCTGAGACGATCTAACACATAACTGCAGGGTGTAAGGTGCTGGCAGGGAAAGCCTATATAGAACGCCATAACCAAGTGGCTGGCATAGTCTACCGAAGCATCTGTGCGGAGTATGGACTGGAAACCCCAAGGTCAAAATGGGAAACACCTCCGAAGGTGGTGGAGAATGACAGAGCGAAGATCCTGTGGGACTTCCAGATCCAGACTGACAAGATGGTAATGGCGAACCAACCAGATATCGTGATCATAGATAAAGGGCAGAGGAAAGCCGTTGTAGTGGATGTCGCGGTCCCAAGTGATGGAAACATCAGAAAGAAGGAACACGAGAAACTCGAGAAATCCCAAGGGCTCAGAGAGGAGCTGGAGAGAGCCTGGAAGGTAAAGGTGACAGTCGTGCCTGTGGTGGTCGGAGCACTCGGGGCAGTGACCCCCAAACTAGATGATGAGTGGTTGCAACAGATCCCGGGAACAACATCGGACATCTCGGTCCGAAAATGTGCAGTGCTGGGAACGGCAAGGATACTGCGCAGAACCCTCAAGCTTCCTGGCCTCTGGTAGAGGACCCCAGCTGAATGAGGGATGGACACCACCTGAGGGGTGAGACGAGGATTTTTTTTATAGATATACAGTAGATACACATTCACTCCCATGAACATCCCCAACAACATTAACACCAACACTACAGAAATTCAAACCGTAAAGATTCACATAACCAACCACAAAAGACTACACATATGCAACATGTATATACCCCCCAGAGATACCACCCGACCAGACCACGCCACAGAAGACACAGACATCACCAACACCTTCCAATACATAAACTCGCTGAACAACACCATTCTAACCGCAGACATCAACGCTCACTCAACACAATGGCACTCTCCCTACGACGACCACAGAGGCACCCACATTGCAGACATACTACAAAACTCCCAACAAATCACTCTAAACACAAACACACCTACCAGAAAACCTACAAACATCAACCAACAACCAACATCACCGGACATCACAACAGCCAGCAACAGCATCACAAACAGAACAACATGGACCACAATACACGCACTCAGTTCAGACCACCTTCCTATCAAAATCACACACAACACGCGTGCTCCTTTCCGCCTACAACAACACCTTCAAACTTACACAAATTACAGGAAAGCAGACTGGGAAGGATACACCTCTGAAATAGAATCAGCACTGGAGAACATAACCATACCTGACAACATCCACACAGCCAACACCATGCTCACAAACCTCATACTTACAGCAGACAAACACCACATACCCCACGGAAAAATAAAAAGCAAATCACTTCTCCTACCACAACACATCAGAACACTCATCAGCCAAAGAAACGACATCAGACAACAAAACCACCAAGACCCACGCATCACAGACCTAAACAAAGAAATAGACACACAAATCCAAAAACACAAACAAGAGCTATGGAAAGAACACTTAACGGATGCATGGAACCACAGACACAAACAATACATACTCTGGAACACAGTAACAAGACTATCTAACAAAGAACAAAAAGCACCAGAAAACACCACAATACAGTTCGGACAACACACGGCAATATCCAACAAACAGAAAGCACGAGCTTTCAACAAACAATTCACCAACATAATACAACACAAAACCAACAGAACATACAGACAACTACAACGCAAAATACGAAAACTCAACACCACGCCCATAACCATCACAGAACAACAAGTCAAACAAGCACTACAACGCTCCAAAAACAACAACTCCACAGGCCCAGACAACATAAACATCAGACATCTGAAACACCTAGGCCCCAAAGCAATAACACTACTCACACACACTTACAACACATCACTCAACACCAACACCATCCCCGCAATATGGAAGACTGCAAAAATAATCCCAATACCAAAACCCAACAAAAACCACGCACTCGGCCCATCTTACAGACCAATAGCACTACTCAGCCCAATAGCCAAAACAATGGAAAAGGTAATACTACCCTTCATTACCAACAACACTCAACTACCCTCTCACCAACACGGCTTCCGAAAACAACACTCCACAACCACAGCACTACACCACATACACAACATCATAGCCACAGGTTTCAATCAACAAAAACCACCACAACGAACAGTTGCCATAGCCCTAGACATGTCCAAAGCCTTTGACACGGTAAACCTACACACACTCACAAACAAACTCAACAACACTAACACCCCAAACATCATCATCAAATACATCTTCAACTACATAAGGGGACGCAGACAATACACTCAATACCGGGGGGAAACATCAGAACACAGAAACACGAAAACGGGGGTACCACAGGGGGGAGTACTTTCACCAACACTATTCAACATATACATGGCAGAGTTACCACAACCACCTCCAAATGTACACACAGTTACATATGCAGACGACATCACCATTCTATCCACACATGTCAAACCACAACAGGCACAACAACAAGTACAAAAATATCTCCACGACATATACAACTGGACAAAACAGAACCAACTCACACTCAACGCAGACAAAACCACCACCACTCTGTTCACACCGGATCCGGCAGAATACAGCAACAGACTCACTTTACAAATAGATAACACCACCCTAGCCACAGTCCGCGAACCCAAAATACTGGGATTAACATGGGACCCCAAACTCACCTTCTCAAAACACACACAACACACTCTAACCCGCGCCAAGCAATCAAACAAAATACTTAAAGCCTTAACAACCACTCACTGGGGAAAATCCAAAGAAACTATACTCACCACATACAAAGCAACCACACTCACACGCCTCGAATACGCAAACACTATATGGTCACCAACACTATCGGACACAAACAAGACAAAACTCCAGACCACACAGAACACCGCACTCAGAATAGCAACAGGATGCACACAAGACACAAACATACAACACTTGCATGAGGAAACAAAAACTCTCCCACTGAACACCCATCTAAAACTACACGCATCGCAAATCAGACAAAAAGCCCAACACCCAACCCACCCACTACACCCACTCACTCAACAACCACCACCACCCAGACAAAAGAAACAAACAATCTTCCACAACAACAACTACACACACAACAAAGACACAGCACCACAGGACACCAACAACGACACCATAAAACAGAACATGAAAGACATACACACCCACTTTGTACAAACACACTTGGACACCAGACAACACAACAAAGTAATACATGCACCAGCACCAGAAATAGACCCATCAGAGCAAGACCTACCACACAGAACCAGACAACTCCTAGCACAACTCCGAACCAACAAATCACCAGCCCTCCACTCCTACCTACACAACATTACACCGGACACACACCCAACACCACTCTGTGCGCTATGCGGCACGCAAGTGCACGACACACAACACCTGTTCACCTGCACAAACATACCCACCACACTGACTCCGGAGGACCTCTGGCGAAACCCAAGCGGAGTGGCGGCCCTGCTCGCCCGCTGGGCGGAGGAGGGGGGTCTGGGGATCCGGGAGACGGAGTGAGGGCCCGGTCCCCCAATGTCGGGGCACGGGTGGGGTCGACAACAACAACAACAACATAAAAAAAGACTTCCCCTTTAAATATTCCTGCTGCATAATATATCTCCTTTCCTTTCGTAAAGGATGGTCAGAACCTTTCCTAAGCATTATTAAAATTTAGACGATCTTTGCTCCAGGTGCTACCGGCTCATCTCACTCGGTTAGGATAGGAAAGGAAAGTTTCTATGCCAAAATGATAATCCAAAAAGGGCCCCTGTTGGTGGATAATCAGGCCATGGGAGGTGTGAGTAAATTGTGAGGGGGTGTTGGCTGGAGCTAGAAATAATTTTGGTGTCTTGTCCCTGCAGTAGGTTCATTAAAAGAGCAACCAGTGTTTTCACCACCATGGTCAGATCTTACTCTGGAGGGTAACCCATACAGGCAGGTGGCTTGGACAAAATATTTCAACACTGTCAAAGCTGTGTTGTCTGTGCTCCAGTTGAAGGTACGTTATTAGCCTGGAATTCCCATCAATGCCGGCATGTGTCACAAACCCCCACCTGTAAAACAAACATGAAAAGAATAATGATTAAATACAAGAAAACAATCAAGTTTCATATCTTGTTTGAAATATCATCTCGGTAGAGAAGGTATTGCTGTGCACTTAAGACTACATGGAGGCAATTTGGAGTTTGTGTAACTTGGATATACAAATGATAAAATTCAATTTAATCTGTGCTGTCCATACAATATGGCTTTCTAATGCTCCCACGAGTACAAATATAAGATGATCCCTTATTACCGAATGAGACGCATATGCCCATCTATGTGCCATAAACTATTGGGGAATGGCACATAGTATGTTCTTCTAGCCACAGTCTGGCTCCATCTCTGGGCTGCAGCAGCTGGCTCAATACGGTTGAGGATTTCTCGAACTCTTTTTCTTTGTACTACAATACCATCAGCACGCAGGTATGCCCTCATCATCTGCAACAGGTTCATAAAACAACACAATGAATATAATGATATATACATGAAGGGACAAGAGTATGTAGAGGAACACTTGCTTCCGAGCCTGATCTGGGAAATTGGCTGTGCAATCTTCTGACATGCTCTTCCAGGTCAACATCATGAATGGGAGTAAATCTATTTCTGGCTGAAATCTGAAAAAACTTCATTTTTTTATGCAGGTATGAAGAGGAACAACACAACATCTCAGTGATGGCTCTCACTGTAAAGCCCTGAGTGGGGAGCAGTTCAATTTGATCCCTTGTAATGTCAAGTGCTGGTCTTCCTCGTCTACCTAAAGTATGGAAATAAAAGGATTAAGGAATTCAAGCAAACGAATCACTACGTGTTTTTTATATACTGTATACAGTACAGGCATATAGACACAGATGTACATAAAAGTATATGCAGCTTCAAAACCACGAGCAGCTATTTTCTCTAACCATTTTACTCAAGAAAAAAATAATTCAAACTTATAATTGAATAACTAAAAGATCACTAGTTATTGCTTAAAAGTGTACAGCCATCGCGTTACTTAATAGTCTACTGATTTGCAGGAAAACCACTGGTATAAAACGACGTTTGACAGGGTGATAGAAGGTAAGTCACAGCAAGTCGTCAGTAAAACCCGTGTGTAGTTCGAATAAAAATACATACGAAAAACCAATGACAAAAAATGGTAGCCATTTTACCTGTGTGCAAACGATGTGCCACATGGGAACAAACACGTCCACCATTAGGAGTGGGTCCCGCAATGATGACAGATCGGAGATCTATTGGACTTTGAATCAAACTTTGAATAGTATCAGCGCTAAACTGGTCACTAACTCTTCTTAAATTAGCAATTGAAATGTTTATCGCGCGTGCTTCACTTTCACCGGCAGACCCTTGATGACAGGCACTCTCTATTGCCCTGCACCTTCGCCGAATACGTCTCAGGACACTGTCCGCCATTGTTGTTTTAAAAAACTAAGTGGGCACAGAATTTCCAAAATCATGAGCCCTGACTGGTGGGATGACACTATTTTGAAACGTACAGCCAATAGGATACCGTTACATGTTTTCGTAATCATCCTTATTTGCATTTAATGCAAGTACAGTGTAATGTCACTAGCACTACAAGTGGGCACATTTATGGCCTTACATGTTCACTAGTAAGCGTCAAAATCATCTTACCAGTGAACTAGTGGGCACATTTATGGCCTTAAATGTTCAGAAGTAAGCGTCAAAATAATCTTATTAGTGAACTAGTGGGCGTTTTGCGGCTTACATGTTCACTAGTAAGCGTCAAAATGACCTTACTAGTGAACTAGTGAGCGTTTTGTGGCGTACATGTTCACTAGTAAGCGTCAAAATGACCTTACTAGTAAACTAGTGAGCGTTTTGTGGCTTACGTGTTCACTAGTAAGCGTCAAAATGATCTTACTAGTGAACTATTGGGCATTTTGTGGCTTACATGTTCACTAGTAAGCCTCAAAATGATCTTACTAGTGAACTAGTAGGCGATGTGTGGCTTACATGTCAACTAGTAAGCCTCAAAATGAACTTACTAGTGAACTAGTGGGCACATTTATGGCCTTACATGTTCACTAGTAAGCGTCAAAATGATCTTACTAGTGAACTAGTGGGCGTTTTGTGGCTTACATGTTCACTAGTAAGCGTCAAAATGACCTTACTAGTGAACTAGTGGGCGTTTTGTGGCTTACATGTTCACTAGTAAGCGTCAAAATGATCTTTTTAGTGAACGAGTGAGCGTTTTGTGGCTGACATGTTCATAAATAAGCGTCAAAATGATCTTACTAGGGAACTAGTGGGCGTTTTGTGGCTTACATGTTCACTAGTAAGCGTCAAAATTACCTTACTAGTGAACCAGTGAGCGTTTTGTGGCTTACATGTTCACTAGTAAGCGTCAAAATGACCTTACTAGTGAACTAGTGAGCGTTTTGTGGCTTACATGTTCACTAGTAAGCGTCAAAATGATCTTACTAGTGAACTAGTGGGCGTTCTGTGGCTTACATGTTCACTAGAAGCCTCAAAATTATCTTACTAGTGAACTAGCGGGCGTTTTGTGGCTTACATGTCAACTAGTAAGCCTCAAAATGATCTTACTAGTGAACTAGTGGGCACATTTATGGCCTTACATGTTCACTAGTAAGCGTCAAAATGACCTTACTAGTGAACTAGTGGGCAATATGGAATAAATACTCAATGGGCTTGCCTGGCAAGCCCATTGAGTATTTAAAGGGTTCAAAGGGCTTGCCTGGCAAGCCCTTATGAGTATTTATTCATCCGTGATGGTATTGTAGACCAATGAGAGCACGTCCGACAGACACGTGGACTTCGGGCGGCCAATCATGATGCATTTCGAGCCAAGCCCCAACAAAAACGGAGGAGAAAACTTTCAGACGCTTTGAAAGCTTTTGGGGTACATATTACTCTTGTTGTTACACAAAATTTTGTTTTACGATTATTTTAGGCGGTAACGTTATGGTGTAAATGTCAAATACGTGGTCAATTTATCAAGATGAAGCCTGCTTAAAAATTTGCTCCAACAATTTTGGAGATGTGTCTGACTTTGACAGCAATGGCGGCAGTTCAACGCTGACAGTCGCAGTCGGGTGCAGATTTATTTCGGCAGGACTTTCTAAAATCTGCCGTTTGCTCTGACAGTTCTCTGTCTGACAGTCACATTTTGTCTTATTACTCACAAGCTAATTGACATTTAAAAAAAGAGTTAATGTTTGGAACACGATTTTGCTCTTACTGTTTGCTGCCTTAGTTCGTTTGAAATATTCGCTTCCTGCATTACATGAAGTACATTTTTTAATATTCACAAGACTGTAACTGTGCATTATAAATAATGTCACATTTGCACTATGTTTTACTGGATCTACAACTAAACTAGGTCCTCGTTTCTGGGAGAGTCCACAGCACCTCCTGTATCACAACCATTCTGCCGGCACACCTTCAGCAGCACGATGTTTCTAACGGGAGCTGGAGGGTGATCAGCTTCATTGAAGAACAGGAGGAGGAGAGGCACAACGTTTGTCATTTGTGATATGTTTTTAGACTTTTCTCCTAACTAAAAAAACTATGTTTTGTTAATTTCTTGATATAGTTCTTGTATTTAAATATTTTAACAATCAAATATTTTTCAACTGTGTTTTAGATATGAATTGTATGAAATAAATCAGTGAAGCCCCATTCAAATTCTACTCTATCTAATCTGCTCGATCACACTGCTATCAACCTGCTGTACCTCCAAACTCCTTGGCTTACTCGCAGTTGGAGGGTTCCCCCCGAACGGGGGGACAAATCAAGGAACCAATCCCTGCACCCCGAACGGGGTGCCCTTACGGCCGTTTTTTTTTTTTTCGGCTAACCGCCCCCTGAACCTGGCAGGGTGGCGGGCGGACCTTTTGCTCCAGGCGGGGGACATAGAGACAAATCCGGGGCCCACACAGACACTCTCACGCACGCAACAAACACACACACAACAAACTACCTGGACATGCGACATTTGCACACAACAGATTACAAGAAGACAGACATCCTTCAGATGCAACCACCACACACCACACTGGGTACACAAACATTGCACAAACATAAACACTAGACAATACAACATAACATGGAAATGCAGACTACATCCCAAAACACCACCACGAACAACAACACCTCGTAGGACACCAACAGGCAGCAGAGCACAAACAGACCAAAACAACACACTCGCCTCACCAACACTACCCTCAAAGGCAACACGGACAGACAACTCCAACAGAGATACAATAAACACAAGACCACCCCCCCAAACCTGGACCTGCAATAGCTGCAATAGAATCATCACACGCAGACAAACCTCACTCAGATGCAACTCAACACACCCACACTGGATACACAGACATTGCTCCGGCATCACCACCCGCCAATACACAAACACGTGGACATGCAGAACACACACGCAAACAACAAACACCCCAACACCACAACCCCCGAACAACCCACAAAGAACAACACCCACCAACAAAAACAACAAACACACACTGACCATACTACAAATAAACATCAACGGCATCCAAAACAAGAAAACAGAACTAGAAGAACTCGCCTCACAACAGCACGCAGACATCATCACCATACAAGAAACCAAACTAGAAAAACAACACAACACACCTCGTCTCACCAACTACACCAGCATTAGGAAAGACAGAGAACACAAGGGAGGAGGAGGACTGCTCACATACATTCACAAATCAGTCACATTCACTCCCATGAACATCCCCAACAACATTAACACCAACACTACAGAAATTCAAACCGTAAAGATTCACATAACCAACCACAAAAGACTACACATATGCAACATGTATATACCCCCCAGAGATACCACCCGACCAGACCACGCCACAGAAGACACAGACATCACCAACACCTTCCAATACATAAACTCGCTGAACAACACCATTCTAACCGCAGACATCAACGCTCACTCAACACAATGGCACTCTCCCTACGACGACCACAGAGGCACCCTCATTGCAGACATACTACAGAACTCCCAACAAATCACTCTAAACGCAAACACACCTACCAGAAAACCTACAAACATCAACCAACAACCAACATCACCGGACATCACAACAGCCAGCAACAGCATCACAAACAGAACAACATGGACCACAATACACGCACTCAGTTCAGACCACCTTCCTATCAAAATCACACACAACACGCGTGCTCCTTTCCGCCTACAACAACACCTTCAAACTTACACAAATTACAGGAAAGCAGACTGGGAAGGATACACCTCTGAAATAGAATCAGCACTGGAGAACTTAACCATACCTGACAACATCAACACAGCCAACACCATGCTCACAAACCTCATACTTACAGCAGACAAACACCACATACCCCACGGAAAAATAAAAAGCAAATCACTTCTCCTACCACAACACATCAGAACACTCATCAGCCAAAGAAACGACAGACAACAAAACCAGCAAGACCCACGCATCACAGACCTAAACAAAGAAATAGACAAACAAATCCAAAAACACAAACAAGAGCTATGGAAAGAACACTTAACGGATGCATGGAACCACAGACACAAACAATACATACTCTGGAACACAGTAACAAGACTATCTAACAAAGAACAAAAAGCACCAGAAAACACCACAATACAGTTCGGACAACACACGGCAATATCCAACAAACAGAAAGCACGAGCATTCAACAAACAATTCACCAACATAATACAACACAAAACCAACAGAACATACAGACAACTACAACGCAAAATACGAAAACTCAACACCACGCCCATAACCATCACAGAACAACAAGTCAAACAAGCACTACAACACTCCAAAAACAACAACTCCACAGGCCCAGACAACATAAACATCAGACATCTGAAACACCTAGGCCCCAAAGCAATAACACTACTCACACACACTTACAACACATCACTCAACACCAACACCATCCCCGCAATATGGAAGACTGCAAAAATAATCCCAATACCAAAACCCAACAAAAACCACGCACTCGGCCCATCCTACAGACCAATAGCACTACTCAGCCCAATAGCCAAAACAATGGAAAAGGTAATACTACCCTTCATTACCAACAACACTCAACTACCCTCTCACCAACACGGCTTCCGAAAACAACACTCCACAACCACAGCACTACACCACATACACAACATCATAGCCACAGGTTTCAATCAACAAAAACCACCACAACGAACAGTTGCCATAGCCCTAGACATGTCCAAAGCCTTTGACACGGTAAACCTACACACACTCACAAACAAACTCAACAACACTAACACCCCAAACATCATCATCAAATACATCTTCAACTACATAAGGGGACGCAGACAATACACTCAATACCGGGGGGAAACATCAGAACACAGAAACACGAAAACGGGGGTACCACAGGGGGGAGTACTTTCACCAACACTATTCAACATATACATGGCAGACTTACCACAACCACCTCCAAATGTACACACAGTTACATATGCAGACGACATCACCATTCTATCCACACATGTCAAACCACAACAGGCACAACAACAAGTACAAAAATATCTCCACGACATATACAACTGGACAAAACAGAACCAACTCACACTCAACGCAGACAAAACCACCACCACTCTGTTCACACCGGATCCGGCAGAATACAGCAACAGACTCACTTTACAAATAGATAACACCACCCTACCCACAGTCCGCGAACCCAAAATACTGGGATTAACATGGGACCCCAAACTCACCTTCTCAAAACACACACAACACACTCTAACCCGCGCCAAGCAATCAAACAAAATACTTAAAGCCTTAACAACCACTCACTGGGGAAAATCCAAAGAAACTATACTCACCACATACAAAGCAACCACACTCACACGCCTCGAATACGCAAACACTATATGGTCACCAACACTATCGGACACAAACAAGACAAAACTCCAGACCACACAGAACACAGCACTCAGAATAGCAACAGGATGCACACAAGACACAAACATACAACACTTGCATGAGGAAACAAAAACTCTCCCACTGAACACCCATCTAAAACTACACGCATCGCAAATCAGACAAAAAGCCCAACACCCAACCCACCCACTACACCCACTCACTCAACAACCACCACCACCCAGACAAAAGAAACAAACAATCTTCCACAACAACAACTACACACACAACAAAGACACAGCACCACAGGACACCAACAACGACACCATAAAACAGAACATGAAAGACATACACACCCACTTTGTACAAACACACTTGGACACCAGACAACACAACAAAGTAATACATGCACCAGCACCAGAAATAGACCCATCAGAGCAAGACCTACCACACAGAACCAGACAACTCCTAGCACAACTCCGAACCAACAAATCACCAGCCCTCCACTCCTACCTACACAACATTACACCGGACACACACCCAACACCACTCTGTGCGCTATGCGGCACGCAAGTGCACGACACACAACACCCGTTCACCTGCACAAACATACCCACCACACTGACTCCGGAGGACCTCTGGCGAAACCCAAGCGGAGTGGCGGCCCTGCTCGCCCGCTGGGCGGCGGAGGGGGGTCTGGGGATCCGGGAGACGGAGTGAGGGCCCGGTCCCCCAATGTCGGGGCACGGGTGGGGTCGACAACAACAACAACAACATCAACCTGCTGTAAATAATGCCTCCATTCATGATTGTAGAAACCCCAGAACGGTAAACATGTGATTATTTTATTTTAAAATATAAGAAGCCTATGTTTTGCAATTTTGCTCATTTTCATTGTATTGCACGACAAATATAATAGATGAGCCGGTTTGGGGACATCATCAACCAAGCTGCTGCTCCAATTGCAATGCGATATATTGTCCTGCTCTCCTAAATTCGCATCTACACCACAAATTATAACATCCTAACTGATTTAGCAACAACTGAAAATTCACATCATTATTTAGGGAGTTGCATAACTGTTGCATTATATGGTGCCCTATTCATTTTATTTAGTATAGCATACATATATAAAAGTGGAAAGATACTGCAGAGCTGTGCCATTACTCTTTATCTCTGTGTACATAATAAATAAACATCACCTACAGATACATTAGTAAAAATTGCTTGATTCCTTCTGTATACTGTAGATATTACGCAAATGGCGGTAAATAATTGTGAAAGCTCAGAATCAGGTTTTAAAGGGTTAATTCTTTGCTGGGTGGAGCTCTTATCATGGAGCCAATAGGAGGTGTCCTCGGGTGGTGTCCGTCCCTCATTCAGCTCGGGTCCTCCACCAGAGGCCAGGAAGCCCGAGGGCCCCGCGCAGTACCCCCGCCGCTCCCAGCACCGCACACCTCCGGACCGAGATGTCCGACGCTGGTCCCGGGATCTGTCGCAACCACCCATCCAGTCCGGGGGTCACTGCCCCGAGCACCCCGACCACCACAGGCACGACCGCCACCCCCACCCCCCAGGCCCTCCCCAGCCCCTCCCCGAGCCCCTGGTACCCCCCGAGCCCCCCATGCTCCCCCCTCCCGATGCCTCCACCACCTGGGACCGCCACATCCACCACAACGGCCCTCCTCCGCCCCCCATCCACGACCACGACATCTGGCTGGCTCGCCACCACCATCCCGCCAGTCTGGATCCGGAAGTCCCACAGGATCCCCGCTCCGCCACCCTCCACCACCCTCGGAGGTGCCCCCCACTCCGACCCCGGGGCCCCCAGTCCACACTCCGCACAGATGCCTCGGCAGACCACGCCAGCCACCTGGCCATGGCGCTCCACGCAGGCCCCCCCTGCCAGCATCCCACACCCCGCAGCCACATGCCGGATCGTCCCAGGCGCCTCCCCGCACAACCCACACCCCGGGTCCTGTCCGGCGCGGCACATCCGGGCCTCGACGGCTCCGGCGCCCAAGGCCCGCTCCTGAGCAGCCAGGATGAGCGCCCCTGCGCTGTCCCCCAGGCCAGTCCCCTCCAGCCACCGATAGGACTTCTTGAGCTCAGCCACCTCAGCCACGGTCCGGTGGCACATCCCGCGTAGGGGCCCGCCCCACCACGATGGTCCCCCCCCCAGCGCCCGTCCCTCCGCTCCCCACTTGGGGCAAAAAATGAGCACATAACACCATCCAGTGTGGGTCCTTGGGCAAGAGCCTTCACGCTAATGCGTGGAAAGTGTGAATGCAGCACTGAGGGCGATCCTTACCGTAACGATCACGGAAATGAACTGATATACGCTTCAGCATCAGTGATCCTTGAGATGCTTGGCTATAAGAGCAACCATGGAAGCCATGAGATACATTACCGACCATGGAAAAGACGGTTGGAGGCTAAGATCAAGGCGGCTCGGAAAGATGTGAGTCAATTGACTGAGGTCCAGAGAGGTGTGATGAAAAGGCCGATCCTGAGAGGTACATCCAGATGACCATATATGAAGCACTCGAAACAAAGGCTCCAAGCCTTGTCCAGCCGCCTAAAGCGGTACACGAAAGAGAATGAGGCCAGACGAATAAACAGGCTGTTTGCAACACAACCTGCGAAAGTGTACGCTCAGTGGCAGGGTCCTAACAACAGAGCTGATCCACCAAGACTGGAAACTGAAAGGTACTGGAGAGGCAGATGGGAGAAGGAGGTTGCACATAACAGCAGTGCACAATGGCTGGTCACCCAAAGAGAGGAGCACAGACACCTCCCTGAACAGAACCCAATTACCATAACAGTGGCAGACATAAAGGAAATAGTCTCAAATATGAAGAACTGGACAGCACCAGGCCCGGACATGGTCCACACTTACTGGCTAAAGAGACTCACAGCACTCCATGAGCGCCCAGCAGCACAAATGAACCAGCTGCCTCGGGATGGGACTCACCCAGGATGGCTAACCGAAGGGCGAACGATCCTTATCATGAAAGATCCCTCAAAGGGTGCAGTCGCATCCAACTATCGGCCAATAACCTGTCCCTCCACAATTTTGGAAGCTCATGTTGCGGCTAAGATAAGTGCACACATGGATCAATACATGAGCGAAGCACGGAAGGGCATTGGTAGAGATACCAGGGGAGCCAAACATCAGCTCCTGGTTGACAGAACAGTCGCACAAGACTGCAGGTCCCGATGTACCAACCTGTGCACAGCCTGGATTGATTAAAAGAAAGCCTATGACTCGATGCCACATACATGGATCACTGAATGCTTGGATGTGTATAAGGTGAACAGGACCCTAAGAGCCTTCGTTGCGAACTTGATGAGGATGTGGAAAACCACACTTGAAGCCAATGGCAAGCCACTTACCCAAGTGTCCATCAAATGTGGCATATACCAAGGTGATGCACTCTCCCCACTGCTGTCCTGCATAGGACTGAACCCCCTAAGCCAAGTAATCACCAAGACAGGCCATGGATACCGCCTCAGAAATGGAGCTACGATCAGTCACCTCCTCTACAAGGATGACATGTAGCTGTTTGCTAAGAGTGAAAGGGACATAGACTCCCTGATCCACACAATCAAGATCTACAGCAGCGACATCGGGATGTCATTCGTGCTGGAGAAATGTAGTCGGATGGTGACTAAGAGAGGAAGGGTAGTCCGCACTGAAGGGGTCTCACTCCCTGAAGGAACAATAGCAGACATTGAGGACAGCTACAAGTACCTCGGTATACCACAAGCCAATGGCAACCTCAAACTGGCAACAAGGAAAGCGGCTACGGCCAAATACCTCCAGCGAGTGAGGCAAGTCCTAAGAAGCCAGCTCAATGGCAAGAATAAGACCCGGGCAATAAACAGCTATGCCCTTTCCAGTGATCAGATACCCTGCAGGAGAAATAAGGTGGCCAAAGGAAGAGATTCAGACCACGGATGTTAAGACCCGAAAGCTCGTTACCATGCATGGAGGGTTCCATACCAAATCCAGCACCCTGAGACTGTACACAAGCCGAAAGGAAGGAGGCCGGGGACTAGTGAGTGTGAGAGCCACTGTCCAGGATGAAACATCCAAGCTCCACAAATACATCAAGGAGAAGGCACCAACGGATGATGTACTCAGAGAATGTCTCAGACAATGGGGAACAGAAGATGAGGTGCTGGAAGAGGGACCATCATGGGAGGACAAGCCCCTACACGGGATGTACCACCGGACAATAACTGCCGTGGCCAATCTCAAGAAGTCCGATCAGAGTTCTAGAGAGGGCTGGCCTGAAGGACAGCACAGAGGCACTCATCCTGGCTGCTCAGGAGCAGGCCCTGAGCACCAGAGCCATCGAGGCCTAGATATACCACACCAGCCAAGACCCAAGGTGTAGGTTGTGCAAAGAGGCACCTGAGACGATCTAACACATAACTGCAGGGTGTAAGGTGCTGGCAGGGAAAGCCTATATGGAACGCCATAACCAGGTGGCTGGCATAGTCTACCGAAACATCTGTGCGGAGTATGGACTGGACACCCCAAGGTCAAAATGGGAAAAACCTCCGAAGGTGGTGGAGAATGACAGAGCGAAGATCCTATGGGACTTCCAGATCCAGACTGACAAGATGGTAATGGCGAACCAACCAGATATCCTGATGATAGATAAAGGGCAGAGGAAAGCCGTTGTAGTGGATGTAGCGGTCCCAAGTGCTGGAAACATCAGAAAGAAGGAACACGAGAAACTCGAGAAATCCCAAGGGCTCAGAGAGGAGCTGGAGAGAGCCTGGAAGGTAAAGGGGACAGTCGTGCCTGTGGTGGTCGGAGCACTCGGGGCAGTGACCCCCAAACTAGATGATGAGTGGTTGCAACAGATCCCTGGAACAACATCGGACATCTCAGTCCAGAAATGTGCAGTGCTGGGAACGGCAAGGATACTGCGCAGAACCCTCAAGCTTCCTGGCCTCTGGTAGAGGACCCCAGCTGAATGAGGGATGGACACCGCCTGAGGGGTGAGACGAGGATTTTTTTTATAGATATACAGTAGATACACATTCACTCCCATGAACATCCCCAACAACATTAACACCAACACTACAGAAATTCAAACCGTAAAGATTCACATAACCAACCACAAAAGACTACACATATGCAACATGTATATACCCCCCAGAGATACCACCCGACCAGACCACGCCACAGAAGACACAGACATCACCAACACCTTCCAATACATAAACTCGCTGAACAACACCATTCTAACCGCAGACATCAACGCTCACTCAACACAATGGCACTCTCCCTACGACGACCACAGAGGCACCCTCATTGCAGACATACTACAGAACTCCCAACAAATCACTCTAAACGCAAACACACCTACCAGAAAACCTACAAACATCAACCAACAACCAACATCACCGGACATCACAACAGCCAGCAACAGCATCACAAACAGAACAACATGGACCACAATACACGCACTCAGTTCAGACCACCTTCCTATCAAAATCACACACAACACGCGTGCTCCTTTCCGCCTACAACAACACCTTCAAACTTACACAAATTACAGGAAAGCAGACTGGGAAGGATACACCTCTGAAATAGAATCAGCACTGGAGAACATAACCATACCTGACAACATCCACACAGCCAACACCATGCTCACAAACCTCATACTTACAGCAGACAAACACCACATACCCCACGGAAAAATAAAAAGCAAATCACTTCTCCTACCACAACACATCAGAACACTCATCAGCCAAAGAAACGACATCAGACAACAAAACCACCAAGACCCACGCATCACAGACCTAAACAAAGAAATAGACAAACAAATCCAAAAACACAAACAAGAGCTATGGAAAGAACACTTAACGGATGCATGGAACCACAGACACAAACAATACATACTCTGGAACACAGTAACAAGACTATCTAACAAAGAACAAAAAGCACCAGAAAACACCACAATACAGTTCGGACAACACACGGCAATATCCAACAAACAGAAAGCACGAGCTTTCAACAAACAATTCACCAACATAATACAACACAAAACCAACAGAACATACAGACAACTACAACGCAAAATACGAAAACTCAACACCACGCCCATAACCATCACAGAACAACAAGTCAAACAAGCACTACAACGCTCCAAAAACAACAACTCCACAGGCCCAGACAACATAAACATCAGACATCTGAAACACCTAGGCCCCAAAGCAATAACACTACTCACACACACTTACAACACATCACTCAACACCAACACCATCCCCGCAATATGGAAGACTGCAAAAATAATCCCAATACCAAAACCCAACAAAAACCACGCACTCGGCCCATCCTACAGACCAATAGCACTACTCAGCCCAATAGCCAAAACAATGGAAAAGGTAATACTACCCTTCATTACCAACAACACTCAACTACCCTCTCACCAACACGGCTTCCGAAAACAACACTCCACAACCACAGCACTACACCACATACACAACATCATAGCCACAGGTTTCAATCAACAAAAACCACCACAACGAACAGTTGCCATAGCCCTAGACATGTCCAAAGCCTTTGACACGGTAAACCTACACACACTCACAAACAAACTCAACAACACTAACACCCCAAACATCATCATCAAATACATCTTCAACTACATAAGGGGACGCAGACAATACACTCAATACCGGGGGGAAACATCAGAACACAGAAACACGAAAACGGGGGTACCACAGGGGGGAGTACTTTCACCAACACTATTCAACATATACATGGCAGACTTACCACAACCACCTCCAAATGTACACACAGTTACATATGCAGACGACATCACCATTCTATCCACACATGTCAAACCACAACAGGCACAACAACAAGTACAAAAATATCTCCACGACATATACAACTGGACAAAACAGAACCAACTCACACTCAACGCAGACAAAACCACCACCACTCTGTTCACACCGGATCCGGCAGAATACAGCAACAGACTCACTTTACAAATAGATAACACCACCCTACCCACAGTCCGCGAACCCAAAATACTGGGATTAACATGGGACCCCAAACTCACCTTCTCAAAACACACACAACACACTCTAACCCGCGCCAAGCAATCAAACAAAATACTTAAAGCCTTAACAACCACTCACTGGGGAAAATCCAAAGAAACTATACTCACCACATACAAAGCAACCACACTCACACGCCTTGAATACGCAAACACTATATGGTCACCAACACTATCGGACACAAACAAGACAAAACTCCAGACCACACAGAACACCGCACTCAGAATAGCAACAGGATGCACACAAGACACAAACATACAACACTTGCATGAGGAAACAAAAACTCTCCCACTGAACACCCATCTAAAACTACACGCATCGCAAATCAGACAAAAAGCCCAACACCCAACCCACCCACTAGACCCACTCACTCAACAACCACCACCACCCAGACAAAAGAAACAAATAATCTTCCACAACAACAACTACACACACAACAAAGACACAGCACCACAGGACACCAACAAAGACACCATAAAACAGAACATGAAAGACATACACACCCACTTTGTACAAACACACTTGGACACCAGACAACACAACAAAGTAATACATGCACCAGCACCAGAAATAGACCCATCAGAGCAAGACCTACCACACAGAACCAGACAACTCCTAGCACAACTCCGAACCAACAAATCACCAGCCCTCCACTCCTACCTACACAACATTACACCGGACACACACCCAACACCACTCTGTGCGCTATGCGGCACGCAAGTGCACGACACACAACACCTGTTCACCTGCACAAACATACCCACCACACTGACTCCGGAGGACCTCTGGCGAAACCCAAGCGGAGTGGCGGCCCTGCTCGCCCGCTGGGCGGAGGAGGGGGGTCTGGGGATCCGGGAGACGGAGTGAGGGCCCGGTCCCCCAATGTCGGGGCACGGGTGGGGTCGACAACAACAACAACAACAACAACATAAAAAAAGACTTCCCCTTTAAATATTCCTGCTGCATAATATATCTCCTTTCCTTTCGTAAAGGATGGTCAGAACCTTTCCTAAGCATTATTAAAATTTAGACGATCTTTGCTCCAGGTGCTACCGGCTCATCTCACTCGGTTAGGATAGGAAAGGAAAGTTCCTATGCCAAAATGATAATCCAAAAAGGGCCCCTGTTGGTGGATAATCAGGCCATGGGAGGTGTGAGTAAATTGTGAGGGGGTGTTGGCTGGAGCTAGAAATAATTTTGGTGTCTTGTCCCTGCAGTAGGTTCATTAAAAGAGCAACCAGTGTTTTCACCACCCTGGTCGGATCTTACTCTGGAGGGTAACCCATACAGGCAGGTGGCTTGGACAAAATATTTCAACACTGTCAAAGCTGTGTTGTCTGTGCTCCAGTTGAAGGTACGTTATTAGCCTGGAATTCCCATCAATGCCGGCATGTGTCACAAACCCCCACCTGTAAAACAAACATGAAAAGAATAATGATTAAATACAAGAAAACAATCAAGTTTCATATCTTGTTTGAAATATCATCTCGGTAGAGAAGGTATTGCTGTGCACTTAAGACTACATGGAGGCAATTTGGAGTTTGTGTAACTTGGATATACAAATGATAAAATTCAATTTAATCTGTGCTGTCCATACAATATGGCTTTCTAATGCTCCCACGAGTACAAATATAAGATGATCCCTTATTACCGAATGAGACGCATATGCCCATCTATGTGCCATAAACTATTGGGGAATGGCACATAGTATGTTCTTCTAGCCACAGTCTGGCTCCATCTCTGGGCTGCAGCAGCTGGCTCAATACGGTTGAGGATTTCTCGAACTCTTTTTCTTTGTACTACAATACCATCAGCACGCAGGTATGCCCTCATCATCTGCAACAGGTTCATAAAACAACACAATAAAGAAAGTACACTTTCACAATGAATATAATGATATATACATGAAGGGACAAGAGTATGTAGAGGAACACTTGCTTCCGAGCCTGATCTGGGAAATTGGCTGTGCAATCTTCTGACATGCTCTTCCAGGTCAACATCATGAATGGGAGTAAATCTATTTCTGGCTGAAATCTGAAAAAACTTCATTTTTTTATGCAGGTATGAAGAGGAACAACACAACATCTCAGTGATGGCTCTCACTGTAAAGCCCTGAGTGGGGAGCAGTTCAATTTGATCCCTTGTAATGTCAAGTGCTGGTCTTCCTCGTCTACCTAAAGTATGGAAATAAAAGGATTAAGGAATTCAAGCAAACGAATCACTACGTGTTTTTTATATACTGTATACAGTACAGGCATATAGACACAGATGTACATAAAAGTATATGCAGCTTCAAAACCACGAGCAGCTATTTTCTCTAACCATTTTACTCAAGAAAAAAATAATTCAAACTTATAATTGAATAACTAAAAGATCACTAGTTATTGCTTAAAAGTGTACAGCCATCGCGTTACTTAATAGTCTACTGATTTGCAGGAAAACCACTGGTATAAAACGACGTTTGACAGGGTGATAGAAGGTAAGTCACAGCAAGTCGTCAGTAAAACCCGTGTGTAGTTCGAATAAAAATACATACGAAAAACCAATGACAAAAAATGGTAGCCATTTTACCTGTGTGCAAACGATGTGCCACATGGGAACAAACACGTCCACCATTAGGAGTGGGTCCCGCAATGATGACAGATCGGAGATCTATTGGACTTTGAATCAAACTTTGAATAGTATCAGCGCTAAACTGGTCACTAACTCTTCTTAAATTAGCAATTGAAATGTTTATCGCGCGTGCTTCACTTTCACCGCCAGACCCTTGATGACAGGCACTCTCTATTGCCCTGCACCTTCGCCGAATACGTCTCAGGACACTGTCCGCCATTGTTGTTTTAAAAAACTAAGTGGGCACAGAATTTCCAAAATCATGAGCCCTGACTGGTGGGATGACACTATTTTGAAACGTACAGCCAATAGGATACCGTTACATGTTTTCGTAATCATCCTTATTTGCATTTAATGCAAGTACAGTGTAATGTCACTAGCACTACAAGTGGGCACATTTATGGCCTTACATGTTCACTAGTAAGCGTCAAAATCATCTTACCAGTGAACTAGTGGGCACATTTATGGCCTTAAATGTTCAGTAGTAAGCGTCAAAATTATCTTATTATGGATGGATGGATGGATAGTGAACTAGTGAGCGTTTTGTGGCTTACATGTTCACTAGTAAGCGTCAAAATGACCTTACTAGTAAACTAGTGAGCGTTTTGTGGCTTACATGTTCACTAGTAAGCGTCAAAATGATCTTACTAGTGAACTATTGGGCGTTTTGTGGCTTACATGTTCACTAGTAAGCCTCAAAATGATCTTACTAGTGAACTAGTAGGCGATGTGTGGCTTACATGTCAACTAGTAAGCCTCAAAATGAACTTACTAGTGAACTAGTGGGCACATTTATGGCCTTACATGTTCACTAGTAAGCGTCAAAATGATCTTACTAGTGAACTAGTGGGCGTTTTGTGGCTTACATGTTCACTAGTAAGCGTCAAAATGACCTTACTAGTGAACCAGTGAGCGTTTTGTGGCTTACATGTTCACTAGTAAGTGTCAAAATGACCTTACTAGTGAACTAGTGAGCGTTTTGTGGCTTACATGTTCATAAATAAGCGTCAAAATGATCTTACTAGGGAACTAGTGGGCGTTTTGTGGCTTACATGTTCACTAGTAAGCGTCAAAATTACCTTACTAGTGAACCAGTGAGCGTTTTGTGGCTTACATGTTCACTAGTAAGTGTCAAAATGACCTTACTAGTGAACTAGTGAGCGTTTTGTGGCTTACATGTTCACTAGTAAGCGTCAAAATGATCTTACTAGTGAACTAGTGGGCGTTCTGTGGCTTACATGTTCACTAGAAGCCTCAAAATTATCTTACTAGTGAACTAGCGGGCGTTTTGTGGCTTACATGTCAACTAGTAAGCCTCAAAATGATCTTACTAGTGAACTAGTGGGCACATTTATGGCCTTACATGTTCACTAGTAAGCGTCAAAATGACCTTACTAGTGAACTAGTGGGCAATATGGAATAAATACTCAAAGGGCTTGCCAGGCAAGCCCTTTGAGTATTTATTCATCCGTGATGGTATTGTAGACCAATGAGAGCACGTCCGACAGACACGCGGACTTCGGGCGGCCAATCATGATGCATTTCGAGCCAAGCCCCAACAAAAACGGAGGAGAAAACTTTCAGACGCTTTGAAAGCTTTTGGGGTACATATTACTCTTGTTGTTACACAAAATTTTGTTTTACGATTATTTTAGGCGGTAACGTTATGGTGTAAATGTCAAATACGTGGTCAATTTATCAAGATGAAGCCTGCTTAAAAATTTGCTCCAACAATTTTGGAGATGTGTCTGACTTTGACAGCAATGGCGGCAGTTCAACGCTGACAGTCGCAGTCGGGTGCAGATTTATTTCGGCAGGACTTTCTAAAATCTGCCGTTTGCTCTGACAGTTCTCTGTCTGACAGTCACATTTTGTTTTATTACTCACAAGCTAATTGACATTTAAAAAAAGAGTTAATGTTTGGAACACGATTTTGCTCTTACTGTTTGCTGCCTTAGTTCGTTTGAAATATTCGCTTCCTGCATTACATGAAGTACATTTTTTAATATTCACAAGACTGTAACTGTGCATTATAAATAATGTCACATTTGCACTATGTTTTACTGGATCTACAACTAAACTAGGTCCTCGTTTCTGGGAGAGTCCACAGCACCTCCTGTATCACAACCATTCTGCCGGCACACCTTCAGCAGCACGATGTTTCTAACGGGAGCTGGAGGGTGATCAGCTTCATTGAAGAACAGGAGGAGGAGAGGCACAACGTTTGTCATTTGTGATATGTTTTTAGACTTTTCTCCTAACTAAAAAAACTATGTTTTGTTAATTTCTTGATATAGTTCTTGTATTTAAATATTTTAACAATCAAATATTTTTCAACTGTGTTTTAGATATGAATTGTATGAAATAAATCAGTGAAGCCCCATTCAAATTCTACTCTATCTAATCTGCTCGATCACACTGCTGTCAACCTGCTGTACCTCCAAACTCCTTGGCTTACTCGCAGTTGGAGGGTTCCCCCCGAACGGGGGGACAAATCAAGGAACCAATCCCTGCACCCCGAACGGGGTGCCCTTACGGCCGTTTTTTTTTTTTTTTCGGCTAACCGCCCCCTGAACCTGGCAGGGTGGCGGGCGGACCTTTTGCTCCAGGCGGGGGACATAGAGACAAATCCGGGGCCCACACAGACACTCTCACGCACGCAACAAACACACACACAACAAACTACCTGGACATGCGACATTTGCACACAACAGATTACAAGAAGACAGACATCCTTCAGATGCAACCACCACACACCACACTGGGTACACAAACATTGCACAAACATAAACACTAGACAATACAACATAACATGGAAATGCAGACTACATCCCAAAACACCACCACGAACAACAACACCTCGTAGGACACCAACAGGCAGCAGAGCACAAACAGACCAAAACAACACACTCGCCTCACCAACACTACCCTCAAACGCAACACGGACAGACAACTCCAACAGAGATACAACAAACACAAGACCACCCCCCCAAACCTGGACCTGCAATAGCTGCAATAGAATCATCACACGCAGACAAACCTCACTCAGATGCAACTCAACACACCCACACTGGATACACAGACATTGCTCCGGCATCACCACCCGCCAATACACAAACACGTGGACATGCAGAACACACACGCAAACAACAAACACCCCAACACCACAACCCCCGAACAACCCACAAAGAACAACACCCACCAACAAAAACAACAAACACACACTGACCATACTACAAATAAACATCAACGGCATCCAAAACAAGAAAACAGAACTAGAAGAACTCGCCTCACAACAGCACGCAGACATCATCACCATACAAGAAACCAAACTAGAAAAACAACACAACACACCTCGTCTCACCAACTACACCAGCATTAGGAAAGACAGAGAACACAAGGGAGGAGGAGGACTGCTCACATACATTCACAAATCAGTCACATTCACTCCCATAAACATCCCCAACAACATTACACCAACACTACAGAAATTCAAACCGTAAAGATTCACATTACCAACCACAAAAGACTACACATATGCAACATGTATATACCCCCCAGAGATACCACCCAACCAGACCACGCCACAGAAGACACAGACATCACCAACACCTTCCAATACATAAACTCGCTGAACAACACCATTCTAACCGCAGACATCAACGCTCACTCAACACAATGGCACTCTCCCTACGACGACCACAGAGGCACCCTCATTGCAGACATACTACAGAACTCCCAACAAATCACTCTAAACGCAAACACACCTACCAGAAAACCTACAAACATCAACCAACAACCAACATCACCGGACATCACAACAGCCAGCAACAGCATCACAAACAGAACAACATGGACCACAATACACGCACTCAGTTCAGACCACCTTCCTATCAAAATCACACACAACACGCGTGCTCCTTTCCGCCTACAACAACACCGTCAAACTTACACAAATTACAGGAAAGCAGACTGGGAAGGATACACCTCTGAAATAGAATCAGCACTGGAGAACTTAACCATACCTGACAACATCCACACAGCCAACACCATGCTCACAAACCTCATACTTACAGCAGACAAACACCACATACCCCACGGAAAAATAAAAAGCAAATCACTTCTCCTACCACAACACATCAGAACACTCATCAGCCAAAGAAACGACATCAGACAACAAAACCACCAAGACCCACGCATCACAGACCTAAACAAAGAAATAGACAAACAAATCCAAAAACACAAACAAGAGCTATGGAAAGAACACTTAACGGATGCATGGAACCACAGACACAAACAATACATACTCTGGAACACAGTAACAAGACTATCTAACAAAGAACAAAAAGCACCAGAAAACACCACAATACAGTTCGGACAACACACGGCAATATCCAACAAACAGAAAGCACGAGCTTTCAACAAACAATTCACCAACATAATACAACACAAAACCAACAGAACATACAGACAACTACAACGCAAAATACGAAAACTCAACACCACGCCCATAACCATCACAGAACAACAAGTCAAACAAGCACTACAACGCTCCAAAAACAACAACTCCACAGGCCCAGACAACATAAACATCAGACATCTGAAACACCTAGGCCCCAAAGCAATAACACTACTCACACACACTTACAACACATCACTCAACACCAACACCATCCCCGCAATATGGAAGACTGCAAAAATAATCCCAATACCAAAACCCAACAAAAACCACGCACTCGGCCCATCCTACAGACCAATAGCACTACTCAGCCCAATAGCCAAAACAATGGAAAAGGTAATACTACCCTTCATTACCAACAACACTCAACTACCCTCTCACCAACACGGCTTCCGAAAACAACACTCCACAACCACAGCACTACACCACATACACAACATCATAGCCACAGGTTTCAATCAACAAAAACCACCACAACGAACAGTTGCCATAGCCCTAGACATGTCCAAAGCCTTTGACACGGTAAACCTACACACACTCACAAACAAACTCAACAACACTAACACCCCAAACATCATCATCAAATACATCTTCAACTACATAAGGGGACGCAGACAATACACTCAATACCGGGGGAAACATCAGAACACAGAAACACGAAAACGGGGGTACCACAGGGGGGAGTACTTTCACCAACACTATTCAACATATACATGGCAGACTTACCACAACCACCTCCAAATGTACACACAGTTACATATGCAGACGACATCACCATTCTATCCACACATGTCAAACCACAACAGGCACAACAACAAGTACAAAAATATCTCCACGACATATACAACTGGACAAAACAGAACCAACTCACACTCAACGCAGACAAAACCACCACCACTCTGTTCACACCGGATCCGGCAGAATACAGCAACAGACTCACTTTACAAATAGATAACACCACCCTACCCACAGTCCGCGAACCCAAAATACTGGGATTAACATGGGACCCCAAACTCACCTTCTCAAAACACACACAACACACTCTAACCCGCGCCAAGCAATCAAACAAAATACTTAAAGCCTTAACAACCACTCACTGGGGAAAATCCAAAGAAACTATACTCACCACATACAAAGCAACCACACTCACACGCCTCGAATACGCAAACACTATATGGTCACCAACACTATCGGACACAAACAAGACAAAACTCCAGACCACACAGAACACAGCACTCAGAATAGCAACAGGATGCACACAAGACACAAACATACAACACTTGCATGAGGAAACAAAAACTCTCCCACTGAACACCCATCTAAAACTACACGCATCGCAAATCAGACAAAAAGCCCAACACCCAACCCACCCACTACACCCACTCACTCAACAACCACCACCACCCAGACAAAAGAAACAAACAATCTTCCACAACAACAACTACACACACAACAAAGACACAGCACCACAGGACACCAACAATGACACCATAAAACAGAACATGAAAGACATACACACCCACTTTGTACAAACACACTTGGACACCAGACAACACAACAAAGTAATACATGCACCAGCACCAGAAATAGACCCATCAGAGCAAGACCTACCACACAGAACCAGACAACTCCTAGCACAACTCCGAACCAACAAATCACCAGCCCTCCACTCCTACCTACACAACATTACACCGGACACACACCCAACACCACTCTGTGCGCTATGCGGCACGCAAGTGCACGACACACAACACCTGTTCACCTGCACAAACATACCCACCACACTGACTCCGGAGGACCTCTGGCGAAACCCAAGCGGAGTGGCGGCCCTGCTCGCCCGCTGGGCGGAGGAGGGGGGTCTGGGGATCCGGGAGACGGAGTGAGGGCCCGGTCCCCCAATGTCGGGGCACGGGTGGGGTCGACAACAACAACAACATAAAAAAAGACTTCCCCTTTAAATATTCCTGCTGCATAATATATCTCCTTTCCTTTCGTAAAGGATGGTCAGAACCTTTCCTAAGCATTATTAAAATTTAGACGATCTTTGCTCCAGGTGCTACCGGCTCATCTCACTCGGTTAGGATAGGAAAGGAAAGTTCCTATGCCAAAACGATAATCCAAAAAGGGCCCCTGTTGGTGGATAATCAGGCCATGGGAGGTGTGAGTAAATTGTGAGGGGGTGTTGGCTGGAGCTAGAAATAATTTTGGTGTCTTGTCCCTGCAGTAGGTTCATTAAAAGAGCAACCAGTGTTTTCACCACCATGGTCGGATCTTACTCTGGAGGGTAACCCATACAGGCAGGTGGCTTGGACAAAATATTTCAACACTGTCAAAGCTGTGTTGTCTGTGCTCCAGTTGAAGGTACGTTATTAGCCTGGAATTCCCATCAATGCCGGCATGTGTCACAAACCCCCACCTGTAAAACAAACATGAAAAGAATAATGATTAAATACAAGAAAACAATCAAGTTTCATATCTTGTTTGAAATATCATCTCGGTAGAGAAGGTATTGCTGTGCACTTAAGACTACATGGAGGCAATTTGGAGTTTGTGTAACTTGGATATACAAATGATAAAATTCAATTTAATCTGTGCTGTCCATACAATATGGCTTTCTAATGCTCCCACGAGTACAAATATAAGATGATCCCTTATTACCGAATGAGACGCATATGCCCATCTATGTGCCATAAACTATTGGGGAATGGCACATAGTATGTTCTTCTAGCCACAGTCTGGCTCCATCTCTGGGCTGCAGCAGCTGGCTCAATACGGTTGAGGATTTCTCGAACTCTTTTTCTTTGTACTACAATACCATCAGCACGCAGGTATGCCCTCATCATCTGCAACAGGTTCATAAAACAACACAATAAAGAAAGTACACTTTCACAATGAATATAATGATATATACATGAAGGGACAAGAGTATGTAGAGGAACACTTGCTTCCGAGCCTGATCTGGGAAATTGGCTGTGCAATCTTCTGACATGCTCTTCCAGGTCAACATCATGAATGGGAGTAAATCTATTTCTGGCTGAAATCTGAAAAAACTTCATTTTTTTATGCAGGTATGAAGAGGAACAACACAACATCTCAGTGATGGCTCTCACTGTAAAGCCCTGAGTGGGGAGCAGTTCAATTTGATCCCTTGTAATGTCAAGTGCTGGTCTTCCTCGTCTACCTAAAGTATGGAAATAAAAGGATTAAGGAATTCAAGCAAACGAATCACTACGTGTTTTTTATATACTGTATACAGTACAGGCATATAGACACAGATGTACATAAAAGTATATGCAGCTTCAAAACCACGAGCAGCTATTTTCTCTAACCATTTTACTCAAGAAAAAAATAATTCAAACTTATAATTGAATAACTAAAAGATCACTAGTTATTGCTTAAAAGTGTACAGCCATCGCGTTACTTAATAGTCTACTGATTTGCAGGAAAACCACTGGTATAAAACGACGTTTGACAGGGTGATAGAAGGTAAGTCACAGCAAGTCGTCAGTAAAACCCGTGTGTAGTTCGAATAAAAATACATACGAAAAACCAATGACAAAAAATGGTAGCCATTTTACCTGTGTGCAAACGATGTGCCACATGGGAACAAACACGTCCACCATTAGGAGTGGGTCCCGCAATGATGACAGATCGGAGATCTATTGGACTTTGAATCAAACTTTGAATAGTATCAGCGCTAAACTGGTCACTAACTCTTCTTAAATTAGCAATTGAAATGTTTATCGCGCGTGCTTCACTTTCACCGCCAGACCCTTGATGACAGGCACTCTCTATTGCCCTGCACCTTCGCCGAATACGTCTCAGGACACTGTCCGCCATTGTTGTTTTAAAAAACTAAGTGGGCACAGAATTTCCAAAATCATGAGCCCTGACTGGTGGGATGACACTATTTTGAAACGTACAGCCAATAGGATACCGTTACATGTTTTCGTAATCATCCTTATTTGCATTTAATGCAAGTACAGTGTAATGTCACTAGCACTACAAGTGGGCACATTTATGGCCTTACATGTTCACTAGTAAGCGTCAAAATCATCTTACCAGTGAACTAGTGGGCACATTTATGGCCTTAAATGTTCAGTAGTAAGCGTCAAAATTATCTTATTATGGATGGATGGATGGATAGTGAACTAGTGAGCGTTTTGTGGCTTACATGTTCACTAGTAAGCGTCAAAATGACCTTACTAGTAAACTAGTGAGCGTTTTGTGGCTTACATGTTCACTAGTAAGCGTCAAAATGATCTTACTAGTGAACTATTGGGCGTTTTGTGGCTTACAGGTTCACTAGTAAGCCTCAAAATGATCTTACTAGTGAACTAGTAGGCGATGTGTGGCTTACATGTCAACTAGTAAGCCTCAAAATGAACTTACTAGTGAACTAGTGGGCACATTTATGGCCTTACATGTTCACTAGTAAGCGTCAAAATGATCTTACTAGTGAACTAGTGGGCGTTTTGTGGCTTACATGTTCACTAGTAAGCGTCAAAATGACCTTACTAGTGAACCAGTGAGCGTTTTGTGGCTTACATGTTCACTAGTAAGTGTCAAAATGACCTTACTAGTGAACTAGTGAGCGTTTTGTGGCTTACATGTTCATAAATAAGCGTCAAAATGATCTTACTAGGGAACTAGTGGGCGTTTTGTGGCTTACATGTTCACTAGTAAGCGTCAAAATTACCTTACTAGTGAACCAGTGAGCGTTTTGTGGCTTACATGTTCACTAGTAAGTGTCAAAATGACCTTACTAGTGAACTAGTGAGCGTTTTGTGGCTTACATGTTCACTAGTAAGCGTCAAAATGATCTTACTAGTGAACTAGTGGGCGTTCTGTGGCTTACATGTTCACTAGAAGCCTCAAAATTATCTTACTAGTGAACTAGCGGGCGTTTTGTGGCTTACATGTCAACTAGTAAGCCTCAAAATGATCTTACTAGTGAACTAGTGGGCACATTTATGGCCTTACATGTTCACTAGTAAGCGTCAAAATGACCTTACTAGTGAACTAGTGGGCAATATGGAATAAATACTCAAAGGGCTTGCCAGGCAAGCCCATTGAGTATTTAAAGGGTTCAAAGGGCTTGCCTGGCAAGCCCTTATGAGTATTTATTCATCCGTGATGGTATTGTAGACCAATGAGAGCACGTCCGACAGACACGTAGACTTCGGGCGGCCAATCATGATGCATTTCGAGCCAAGCCCCAACAAAAACGGAGGAGAAAACTTTCAGACGCTTTGAAAGCTTTTGGGGTACATATTACTCTTGTTGTTACACAAAATTTTGTTTTACGATTATTTTAGGCGGTAACGTTATGGTGTAAATGTCAAATACGTGGTCAATTTATCAAGATGAAGCCTGCTTAAAAATTTGCTCCAACAATTTTGGAGATGTGTCTGACTTTGACAGCAATGGCGGCAGTTCAACGCTGACAGTCGCAGTCGGGTGCAGATTTATTTCGGCAGGACTTTCTAAAATCTGCCGTTTGCTCTGACAGTTCTCTGTCTGACAGTCACATTTTGTCTTATTACTCACAAGCTAATTGACATTTAAAAAAAGAGTTAATGTTTGGAACACGATTTTGCTCTTACTGTTTGCTGCCTTAGTTCGTTTGAAATATTCGCTTCCTGCATTACATGAAGTACATTTTTTAATATTCACAAGACTGTAACTGTGCATTATAAATAATGTCACATTTGCACTATGTTTTACTGGATCTACAACTAAACTAGGTCCTCGTTTCTGGGAGAGTCCACAGCACCTCCTGTATCACAACCATTCTGCCGGCACACCTTCAGCAGCACGATGTTTCTAACGGGAGCTGGAGGGTGATCAGCTTCATTGAAGAACAGGAGGAGGAGAGGCACAACGTTTGTCATTTGTGATATGTTTTTAGACTTTTCTCCTAACTAAAAAAACTATGTTTTGTTAATTTCTTGATATAGTTCTTGTATTTAAATATTTTAACAATCAAATATTTTTCAACTGTGTTTTAGATATGAATTGTATGAAATAAATCAGTGAAGCCCCATTCAAATTCTACTCTATCTAATCTGCTCGATCACACTGCTATCAACCTGCTGTACCTCCAAACTCCTTGGCTTACTCGCAGTTGGAGGGTTCCCCCCGAACGGGGGGACAAATCAAGGAACCAATCCCTGCACCCCGAACGGGGTGCCCTTACGGCCGTTTTTTTTTTTTCGGCTAACCGCCCCCTGAACCTGGCAGGGTGGCGGGCGGACCTTTTGCTCCAGGCGGGGGACATAGAGACAAATCCGGGGCCCACACAGACACTCTCACGCACGCAACAAACACACACACAACAAACTACCTGGACATGCGACATTTGCACACAACAGATTACAAGAAGACAGACATCCTTCAGATGCAACCACCACACACCACACTGGGTACACAAACATTGCACAAACATAAACACTAGACAATACAACATAACATGGAAATGCAGACTACATCCCAAAACACCACCACGAACAACAACACCTCGTAGGACACCAACAGGCAGCAGAGCACAAACAGACCAAAACAACTCACTCGCCTCACCAACACTACCCTCAAAGGCAACACGGACAGACAACTCCAACAGAGATACAACAAACACAAGACCACCCCCCCAAACCTGGACCTGCAATAGCTGCAATAGAATCATCACACGCAGACAAACCTCACTCAGATGCAACTCAACACACCCACACTGGATACACAGACATTGCTCCGGCATCACCACCCGCCAATACACAAACACGTGGACATGCAGAACACACACGCAAACAACAAACACCCCAACACCACAACCCCCGAACAACCCACAAAGAACAACACCCACCAACAAAAACAACAAACACACACTGACCATACTACAAATAAACATCAACGGTATCCAAAACAAGAAAACAGAACTAGAAGAACTCGCCTCACAACAGCACGCAGACATCATCACCATACAAGAAACCAAACTAGAAAAACAACACAACACACCTCGTCTCACCAACTACACCAGCATTAGGAAAGACAGAGAACACAAGGGAGGAGGAGGACTGCTCACATACATTCACAAATCAGTCACATTCACTCCCATGAACATCCCCAACAACATTAACACCAACACTACAGAAATTCAAACCGTAAAGATTCACATAACCAACCACAAAAGACTACACATATGCAACATGTATATACCCCCCAGAGATACCACCCGACCAGACCACGCCACAGAAGACACAGACATCACCAACACCTTCCAATATATAAACTCGCTGAACAACACCATTCTAACCGCAGACATCAACGCTCACTCAACACAATGGCACTCTCCCTACGACGACCACAGAGGCACCCTCATTGCAGACATACTACAGAACTCCCAACAAATCACTCTAAACGCAAACACACCTACCAGAAAACCTACAAACATCAACCAACAACCAACATCACCGGACATCACAACAGCCAGCAACAGCATCACAAACAGAACAACATGGACCACAATACACGCACTCAGTTCAGACCACCTTCCTATCAAAATCACACACAACACGCGTGCTCCTTTCCGCCTACAACAACACCTTCAAACTTACACAAATTACAGGAAAGCAGACTGGGAAGGATACACCTCTGAAATAGAATCAGCACTGGAGAACTTAACCATACCTGACAACATCCACACAGCCAACACCATGCTCACAAACCTCATACTTACAGCAGACAAACACCACATACCCCACGGAAAAATAAAAAGCAAATCACTTCTCCTACCACAACACATCAGAACACTCATCAGCCAAAGAAACGACATCAGACAACAAAACCACCAAGACCCACGCATCACAGACCTAAACAAAGAAATAGACAAACAAATCCAAAAACACAAACAAGAGCTATGGAAAGAACACTTAACGGATGCATGGAACCACAGACACAAACAATACATACTCTGGAACACAGTAACAAGACTATCTAACAAAGAACAAAAAGCACCAGAAAACACCACAATACAGTTCGGACAACACACGGCAATATCCAACAAACAGAAAGCACGAGCATTCAACAAACAATTCACCAACATAATACAACACAAAACCAACAGAACATACAGACAACTACAACGCAAAATACGAAAACTCAACACCACGCCCATAACCATCACAGAACAACAAGTCAAACAAGCACTACAACGCTCCAAAAACAACAACTCCACAGGCCCAGACAACATAAACATCAGACATCTGAAACACCTAGGCCCCAAAGCAATAACACTACTCACACACACTTACAACACATCACTCAACACCAATACCATCCCCGCAATATGGAAGACTGCAAAAATAATCCCAATACCAAAACCCAACAAAAACCACGCACTCGGCCCATCCTACAGACCAATAGCACTACTCAGCCCAATAGCCAAAACAATGGAAAAGGTAATACTACCCTTCATTACCAACAACACTCAACTACCCTCTCACCAACACGGCTTCCGAAAACAACACTCCACAACCACAGCACTACACCACATACACAACATCATAGCCACAGGTTTCAATCAACAAAAACCACCACAACGAACAGTTGCCATAGCCCTAGACATGTCCAAAGCCTTTGACACGGTAAACCTACACACACTCACAAACAAACTCAACAACACTAACACCCCAAACATCATCATCAAATACATCTTCAACTACATAAGGGGACGCAGACAATACACTCAATACCGGGGGGAAACATCAGAACACAGAAACACGAAAACGGGGGTACCACAGGGGGGAGTACTTTCACCAACACTATTCAACATATACATGGCAGACTTACCACAACCACCTCCAAATGTACACACAGTTACATATGCAGACGACATCACCATTCTATCCACACATGTCAAACCACAACAGGCACAACAACAAGTACAAAAATATCTCCACGACATATACAACTGGACAAAACAGAACCAACTCACACTCAACGCAGACAAAACCACCACCACTCTGTTCACACCGGATCCGGCAGAATACAGCAACAGACTCACTTTACAAATAGATAACACCACCCTACCCACAGTCCGCGAACCCAAAATACTGGGATTAACATGGGACCCCAAACTCACCTTCTCAAAACACACACAACACACTCTAACCCGCGCCAAGCAATCAAACAAAATACTTAAAGCCTTAACAACCACTCACTGGGGAAAATCCAAAGAAACTATACTCACCACATACAAAGCAACCACACTCACACGCCTCGAATACGCAAACACTATATGGTCACCAACACTATCGGACACAAACAAGACAAAACTCCAGACCACACAGAACACAGCACTCAGAATAGCAACAGGATGCACACAAGACACAAACATACAACACTTGCATGAGGAAACAAAAACTCTTCCACTGAACACCCATCTAAAACTACACGCATCGCAAATCAGACAAAAAGCCCAACACCCAACCCACCCACTACACCCACTCACTCAACAACCACCACCACCCAGACAAAAGAAACAAACAATCTTCCACAACAACAACTACACACACAACAAAGACACAGCACCACAGGACACCAACAACGACACCATAAAACAGAACATGAAAGACATACACACCCACTTTGTACAAACACACTTGGACACCAGACAACACAACAAAGTAATACATGCACCAGCACCAGAAATAGACCCATCAGAGCAAGACCTACCACACGCAAGTGCACGACACACAACACCTGTTCACCTGCACAAACATACCCACCACACTGACTCCGGAGGACCTCTGGCGAAACCCAAGCGGAGTGGCGGCCCTGCTCGCCCGCTGGGCGGCGGAGGGGGGTCTGGGGATCCGGGAGACGGAGTGAGGGCCCGGTCCCCCAATGTCGGGGCACGGGTGGGGTCGACAACAACAACAACAACATCAACCTGCTGTAAATAATGCCTCCATTCATGATTGTAGAAACCCCAGAACGGTAAACATGTGATTATTTTATTTTAAAATATAAGAAGCCTATGTTTTGCAATTGTGCTCATTTTCATTGTATTGCACGACAAATATAATAGATGAGCCGGTTTGGGGACATCATCAACCAAGCTGCTGCTCCAATTGCAATGCGATATATTGTCCTGCTCTCCTAAATTCGCATCTACACCACAAATTATAACATCCTAACTGATTTAGCAACAACTGAAAATTCACATCATTATTTAGGGAGTTGCATAACTGTTGCATTATATGGTGCCCTATTCATTTTATTTAGTATAGCATACATATATAAAAGTGGAAAGATACTGCAGAGCTGTGCCATTACTCTTTATCTCTGTGTACATAATAAATAAACATCACCTACAGATACATTGGTAAAAATTGCTTGATTCCTTCTGTATACTGTAGATATTACGCAAATGGCGGTAAATAATTGTGAAAGCTCAGAATCAGGTTTTAAAGGGTTAATTCTTTGCTGGGTGGAGCTCTTATCATGGAGCCAATAGGAGGTGTCCTCGGGTGGTGTCCGTCCCTCATTCAGCTCGGGTCCTCCACCAGAGGCCAGGAAGCCCGAGGGCCCCGCGCAGTACCCCCGCCGCTCCCAGCACCGCACACCTCCGGACCGAGATGTCCGACGCTGGTCCCGGGATCTGTCGCAACCACCCATCCAGTCCGGGGGTCACTGCCCCGAGCACCCCGACCACCACAGGCACGACCGCCACCCCCACCCCCCAGGCCCTCCCCAGCCCCTCCCCGAGCCCCTGGTACCCCCCGAGCCCCCCATGCTCCCCCCTCCCGATGCCTCCACCACCTGGGACCGCCACATCCACCACAACGGCCCTCCTCCGCCCCCCATCCACGACCACGACATCTGGCTGGCTCGCCACCACCATCCCGCCAGTCTGGATCCGGAAGTCCCACAGGATCCCCGCTCCGCCACCCTCCACCACCCTCGGAGGTGCCCCCCACTCCGACCCCGGGGCCCCCAGTCCACACTCCGCACAGATGCCTCGGCAGACCACGCCAGCCACCTGGCCATGGCGCTCCACGCAGGCCCCCCCTGCCAGCATCCCACACCCCGCAGCCACATGCCGGATCGTCCCAGGCGCCTCCCCGCACAACCCACACCCCGGGTCCTGTCCGGCGCGGCACATCCGGGCCTCGACGGCTCCGGCGCCCAAGGCCCGCTCCTGAGCAGCCAGGATGAGCGCCCCTGCGCTGTCCCCCAGGCCAGTCCCCTCCAGCCACCGATAGGACTTCTTGAGCTCAGCCACCTCAGCCACGGTCCGGTGGCACATCCCGCGTAGGGGCCCGCCCCACCACGATGGTCCCCCCCCCAGCGCCCGTCCCTCCGCTCCCCACTTGGGGCAAAAAATGAGCACATAACACCATCCAGTGTGGGTCCTTGGGCAAGAGCCTTCACGCTAATGCGTGGAAAGTGTGAATGCAGCACTGAGGGCGATCCTTACCGTAACGATCACGGAAATGAACTGATATACGCTTCAGCATCAGTGATCCTTGAGATGCTTGGCTATAAGAGCAACCATGGAAGCCATGAGATACATTACCGACCATGGAAAAGACGGTTGGAGGCTAAGATCAAGGCGGCTCGGAAAGATGTGAGTCAATTGACTGAGGTCCAGAGAGGTGTGATGAAAAGGCCGATCCTGAGAGGTACATCCAGATGACCATATATGAAGCACTCGAAACAAAGGCTCCAAGCCTTGTCCAGCCGCCTAAAGCGGTACACGAAAGAGAATGAGGCCAGACGAATAAACAGGCTGTTTGCAACACAACCTGCGAAAGTGTACGCTCAGTGGCAGGGTCCTAACAACAGAGCTGATCCACCAAGACTGGAAACTGAAAGGTACTGGAGAGGCAGATGGGAGAAGGAGGTTGCACATAACAGCAGTGCACAATGGCTGGTCACCCAAAGAGAGGAGCACAGACACCTCCCTGAACAGAACCCAATTACCATAACAGTGGCAGACATAAAGGAAATAGTCTCAAATATGAAGAACTGGACAGCACCAGGCCCGGACATGGTCCACACTTACTGGCTAAAGAGACTCACAGCACTCCATGAGCGCCCAGCAGCACAAATGAACCAGCTGCCTCGGGATGGGACTCACCCAGGATGGCTAACCGAAGGGCGAACGATCCTTATCATGAAAGATCCCTCAAAGGGTGCAGTCGCATCCAACTATCGGCCAATAACCTGTCCCTCCACAATTTTGGAAGCTCATGTTGCGGCTAAGATAAGTGCACACATGGATCAATACATGAGCGAAGCACGGAAGGGCATTGGTAGAGATACCAGGGGAGCCAAACATCAGCTCCTGGTTGACAGAACAGTCGCACAAGACTGCAGGTCCCGATGTACCAACCTGTGCACAGCCTGGATTGATTAAAAGAAAGCCTATGACTCGATGCCACATACATGGATCACTGAATGCTTGGATGTGTATAAGGTGAACAGGACCCTAAGAGCCTTCGTTGCGAACTTGATGAGGATGTGGAAAACCACACTTGAAGCCAATGGCAAGCCACTTACCCAAGTGTCCATCAAATGTGGCATATACCAAGGTGATGCACTCTCCCCACTGCTGTCCTGCATAGGACTGAACCCCCTAAGCCAAGTAATCACCAAGACAGGCCATGGATACCGCCTCAGAAATGGAGCTACGATCAGTCACCTCCTCTACAAGGATGACATGTAGCTGTTTGCTAAGAGCGAAAGGGACATAGACTCCCTGATCCACACAATCAAGATCTACAGCAGCGACATCGGGATGTCATTCGTGCTGGAGAAATGTAGTCGGATGGTGACTAAGAGAGGAAGGGTAGTCCGCACTGAAGGGGTCTCACTCCCTGAAGGAACAATAGCAGACATTGAGGACAGCTACAAGTACCTCGGTATACCACAAGCCAATGGCAACCTCAAACTGGCAACAAGGAAAGCGGCTACGGCCAAATACCTCCAGCGAGTGAGGCAAGTCCTAAGAAGCCAGCTCAATGGCAAGAATAAGACCCGGGCAATAAACAGCTATGCCCTTTCCAGTGATCAGATACCCTGCAGGAAAAATAAGGTGGCCAAAGGAAGAGATTCAGACCACGGATGTTAAGACCCGAAAGCTCGTTACCATGCATGGAGGGTTCCATACCAAATCCAGCACCCTGAGACTGTACACAAGCCGAAAGGAAGGAGGCCGGGGACTAGTGAGTGTGAGAGCCACTGTCCAGGATGAAACATCCAAGCTCCACAAATACATCAAGGAGAAGGCACCAACGGATGATGTACTCAGAGAATGTCTCAGACAATGGGGAACAGAAGATGAGGTGCTGGAAGAGGGACCATCATGGGAGGACAAGCCCCTACACGGGATGTACCACCGGACAATAACTGCCGTGGCCAATCTCAAGAAGTCCGATCAGAGTTCTAGAGAGGGCTGGCCTGAAGGACAGCACAGAGGCACTCATCCTGGCTGCTCAGGAGCAGGCCCTGAGCACCAGAGCCATCGAGGCCTAGATATACCACACCAGCCAAGACCCAAGGTGTAGGTTGTGCAAAGAGGCACCTGAGACGATCTAACACATAACTGCAGGGTGTAAGGTGCTGGCAGGGAAAGCCTATATGGAACGCCATAACCAGGTGGCTGGCATAGTCTACCGAAACATCTGTGCGGAGTATGGACTGGACACCCCAAGGTCAAAATGGGAAACACCTCCGAAGGTGGTGGAGAATGACAGAGCGAAGATCCTATGGGACTTCCAGATCCAGACTGACAAGATGGTAATGGCGAACCAACCAGATATCCTGATGATAGATAAAGGGCAGAGGAAAGCCGTTGTAGTGGATGTAGCGGTCCCAAGTGCTGGAAACATCAGAAAGAAGGAACACGAGAAACTCGAGAAATCCCAAGGGCTCAGAGAGGAGCTGGAGAGAGCCTGGAAGGTAAAGGGGACAGTCGTGCCTGTGGTGGTCGGAGCACTCGGGGCAGTGACCCCCAAACTAGATGATGAGTGGTTGCAACAGATCCCGGGAACAACATCGGACATCTCAGTCCAGAAATGTGCAGTGCTGGGAACGGCAAGGATACTGCGCAGAACCCTCAAGCTTCCTGGCCTCTGGTAGAGGACCCCAGCTGAATGAGGGATGGACACCACCTGAGGGGTGAGACGAGGATTTTTTTTATAGATATACAGTAGATACACATTCACTCCCATGAACATCCCCAACAACATTAACACCAACACTACAGAAATTCAAACCGTAAAGATTCACATAACCAACCACAAAAGACTACACATATGCAACATGTATATACCCCCCAGAGATACCACCCGACCAGACCACGCCACAGAAGACACAGACATCACCAACACCTTCCAATACATAAACTCGCTGAACAACACCATTCTAACCGCAGACATCAACGCTCACTCAACACAATGGCACTCTCCCTACGACGACCACAGAGGCACCCTCATTGCAGACATACTACAGAACTCCCAACAAATCACTCTAAACGCAAACACACCTACCAGAAAACCTACAAACATCAACCAACAACCAACATCACCGGACATCACAACAGCCAGCAACAGCATCACAAACAGAACAACATGGACCACAATACACGCACTCAGTTCAGACCACCTTCCTATCAAAATCACACACAACACGCGTGCTCCTTTCCGCCTACAACAACACCTTCAAACTTACACAAATTACAGGAAAGCAGACTGGGAAGGATACACCTCTGAAATAGAATCAGCACTGGAGAACATAACCATACCTGACAACATCCACACAGCCAACACCATGCTCACAAAACTCATACTTACAGCAGACAAACACCACATACCCCACGGAAAAATAAAAAGCAAATCACTTCTCCTACCACAACACATCAGAACACTCATCAGCCAAAGAAACGACATCAGACAACAAAACCACCAAGACCCACGCATCACAGACCTAAACAAAGAAATAGACAAACAAATCCAAAAACACAAACAAGAGCTATGGAAAGAACACTTAACGGATGCATGGAACCACAGACACAAACAATACATACTCTGGAACACAGTAACAAGACTATCTAACAAAGAACAAAAAGCACCAGAAAACACCACAATACAGTTCGGACAACACACGGCAATATCCAACAAACAGAAAGCATGAGCTTTCAACAAACAATTCACCAACATAATACAACACAAAACCAACAGAACATACAGACAACTACAACGCAAAATACGAAAACTCAACACCACGCCCATAACCATCACAGAACAACAAGTCAAACAAGCACTACAACGCTCCAAAAACAACAACTCCACAGGCCCAGACAACATAAACATCAGACATCTGAAACACCTAGGCCCCAAAGCAATAACACTACTCACACACACTTACAACACATCACTCAACACCAACACCAACACCATCCCCGCAATATGGAAGACTGCAAAAATAATCCCAATACCAAAACCCAACAAAAACCACGCACTCGGCCCATCCTACAGACCAATAGCACTACTCAGCCCAATAGCCAAAACAATGGAAAAGGTAATACTACCCTTCATTACCAACAACACTCAACTACCCTCTCACCAACACGGCTTCCGAAAACAACACTCCACAACCACAGCACTACACCACATACACAACATCATAGCCACAGGTTTCAATCAACAAAAACCACCACAACGAACAGTTGCCATAGCCCTAGACATGTCCAAAGCCTTTGACACGGTAAACCTACACACACTCACAAACAAACTCAACAACACTAACACCCCAAACATCATCATCAAATACATCTTCAACTACATAAGGGGACGCAGACAATACACTCAATACCGGGGGGAAACATCAGAACACAGAAACACGAAAACGGGGGTACCACAGGGGGGAGTACTTTCACCAACACTATTCAACATATACATGGCAGACTTACCACAACCACCTCCAAATGTACACACAGTTACGTATGCAGACGACATCACCATTCTATCCACACATGTCAAACCACAACAGGCACAACAACAAGTACAAAAATATCTCCACGACATATACAACTGGACAAAACAGAACCAACTCACACTCAACGCAGACAAAACCACCACCACTCTGTTCACACCGGATCCGGCAGAATACAGCAACAGACTCACTTTACAAATAGATAACACCACCCTACCCACAGTCCGCGAACCCAAAATACTGGGATTAACATGGGACCCCAAACTCACCTTCTCAAAACACACACAACACACTCTAACCCGCGCCAAGCAATCAAACAAAATACTTAAAGCCTTAACAACCACTCACTGGGGAAAATCCAAAGAAACTATACTCACCACATACAAAGCAACCACACTCACACGCCTCGAATACGCAAACACTATATGGTCACCAACACTATCGGACACAAACAAGACAAAACTCCAGACCACACAGAACACCGCACTCAGAATAGCAACAGGATGCACACAAGACACAAACATACAACACTTGCATGAGGAAACAAAAACTCTCCCACTGAACACCCATCTAAAACTACACGCATCGCAAATCAGACAAAAAGCCCAACACCCAACCCACCCACTACACCCACTCACTCAACAACCACCACCACCCAGACAAAAGAAACAAACAATCTTCCACAACAACAACTACACACACAACAAAGACACAGCACCACAGGACACCAACAACGACACCATAAAACAGAACATGAAAGACATACACACCCACTTTGTACAAACACACTTGGACACCAGACAACACAACAAAGTAATACATGCACCAGCACCAGAAATAGACCCATCAGAGCAAGACCTACCACACAGAACCAGACAACTCCTAGCACAACTCCGAACCAACAAATCACCAGCCCTCCACTCCTACCTACACAACATTACACCGGACACACACCCAACACCACTCTGTGCGCTATGCGGCACGCAAGTGCACGACACACAACACCTGTTCACCTGCACAAACATACCCACCACACTGACTCCGGAGGACCTCTGGCGAAACCCAAGCGGAGTGGCGGCCCTGCTCGCCCGCTGGGCGGAGGAGGGGGGTCTGGGGATCCGGGAGACGGAGTGAGGGCCCGGTCCCCCAATGTCGGGGCACGGGTGGGGTCGACAACAACAACAACAACAACATAAAAAAAGACTTCCCCTTTAAATATTCCTGCTGCATAATATATCTCCTTTCCTTTCGTAAAGGATGGTCAGAACCTTTCCTAAGCATTATTAAAATTTAGACGATCTTTGCTCCAGGTGCTACCGGCTCATCTCACTCGGTTAGGATAGGAAAGGAAAGTTCCTATGCCAAAACGATAATCCAAAAAGGGCCCCTGTTGGTGGATAATCAGGCCTTGGGAGGTGTGAGTAAATTGTGAGGGGGTGTTGGCTGGAGCTAGAAATAATTTTGGTGTCTTGTCCCTGCAGTAGGTTCATTAAAAGAGCAACCAGTGTTTTCACCACCATGGTCGGATCTTACTCTGGAGGGTAACCCATACAGGCAGGTGGCTTGGACAAAATATTTCAACACTGTCAAAGCTGTGTTGTCTGTGCTCCAGTTGAAGGTACGTTATTAGCCTGGAATTCCCATCAATGCCGGCATGTGTCACAAACCCCCACCTGTAAAACAAACATGAAAAGAATAATGATTAAATACAAGAAAACAATCAAGTTTCATATCTTGTTTGAAATATCATCTCGGTAGAGAAGGTATTGCTGTGCACTTAAGACTACATGGAGGCAATTTGGAGTTTGTGTAACTTGGATATACAAATGATAAAATTCAATTTAATCTGTGCTGTCCATACAATATGGCTTTCTAATGCTCCCACGAGTACAAATATAAGATGATCCCTTATTACCGAATGAGACGCATATGCCCATCTATGTGCCATAAACTATTGGGGAATGGCACATAGTATGTTCTTCTAGCCACAGTCTGGCTCCATCTCTGGGCTGCAGCAGCTGGCTCAATACGGTTGAGGATTTCTCGAACTCTTTTTCTTTGTACTACAATACCATCAGCACGCAGGTATGCCCTCATCATCTGCAACAGGTTCATAAAACAACACAATAAAGAAAGTACACTTTCACAATGAATATAATGATATATACATGAAGGGACAAGAGTATGTAGAGGAACACTTGCTTCCGAGCCTGATCTGGGAAATTGGCTGTGCAATCTTCTGACATGCTCTTCCAGGTCAACATCATGAATGGGAGTAAATCTATTTCTGGCTGAAATCTGAAAAAACCTCATTTTTTTATGCAGGTATGAAGAGGAACAACACAACATCTCAGTGATGGCTCTCACTGTAAAGCCCTGAGTGGGGAGCAGTTCAATTTGATCACTTGTAATGTCAAGTGCTGGTCTTCCTCATCTACCTAAAGTATGGAAATAAAAGGATTAAGGAATTCAAGCAAACGAATCACTACGTGTTTTTTATATACTGTATACTGTACAGGCATATAGACACAGATGTACATAAAAGTATATGCAGCTTCAAAACCACGAGCAGCTATTTTCTCTAACCATTTTACTCAAGAAAAAAATAATTCAAACTTATAATTGAATAACTAAAAGATCACTAGTTATTGCTTAAAAGTGTACAGCCATCGCGTTACTTAATAGTCTACTGATTTGCAGGAAGACCACTGGTATAAAACGACGTTTGACAGGGTGATAGAAAGTAAGTCACAGCAAGTCGTCAGTAAAACCCGTGTGTAGTTCGAATAAAAATACATACGAAAAACCAATGACAAAAAATGGTAGCCATTTTACCTGTGTGCAAACGATGTGCCACATGGGAACAAACACGTCCACCATTAGGAGTGGGTCCCGCAATGATGACAGATCGGAGATCTATTGGACTTTGAATCAAACTTTGAATAGTATCAGCGCTAAACTGGTCACTAACTCTTCTTAAATTAGCAATTGAAATGTTTATCGCGCGTGCTTCACTTTCACCGCCAGACCCTTGATGACAGGCACTCTCTATTGCCCTGCACCTTCGCCGAATACGTCTCAGGACACTGTCCGCCATTGTTGTTTTAAAAAACTAAGTGGGCACAGAATTTCCAAAATCATGAGCCCTGACTGGTGGGATGACACTATTTTGAAACGTACAGCCAATAGGATACCGTTACATGTTTTCGTAATCATCCTTATTTGCATTTAATGCAAGTACAGTGTAATGTCACTAGCACTACAAGTGGGCACATTTATGGCCTTACATGTTCACTAGTAAGCGTCAAAATCATCTTACCAGTGAACTAGTGGGCACATTTATGGCCTTAAATGTTCAGTAGTAAGCGTCAAAATTATCTTATTATGGATGGATGGATGGATAGTGAACTAGTGAGCGTTTTGTGGCTTACATGTTCACTAGTAAGCGTCAAAATGACCTTACTAGTAAACTAGTGAGCGTTTTGTGGCTTACATGTTCACTAGTAAGCGTCAAAATGATCTTACTAGTGAACTATTGGGCGTTTTGTGGCTTACATGTTCACTAGTAAGCCTCAAAATGATCTTACTAGTGAACTAGTAGGCGATGTGTGGCTTACATGTCAACTAGTAAGCCTCAAAATGAACTTACTAGTGAACTAGTGGGCACATTTATGGCCTTACATGTTCACTAGTAAGTGTCAAAATGATCTTACTAGTGAACTAGTGGGCGTTTTGTGGCTTACATGTTCACTAGTAAGCGTCAAAATGACCTTACTAGTGAACCAGTGAGCGTTTTGTGGCTTACATGTTCACTAGTAAGTGTCAAAATGACCTTACTAGTGAACTAGTGAGCGTTTTGTGGCTTACATGTTCATAAATAAGCGTCAAAATGATCTTACTAGGGAACTAGTGGGCGTTTTGTGGCTTACATGTTCACTAGTAAGCGTCAAAATTACCTTACTAGTGAACCAGTGAGCGTTTTGTGGCTTACATGTTCACTAGTAAGTGTCAAAATGACCTTACTAGTGAACTAGTGAGCGTTTTGTGGCTTACATGTTCACTAGTAAGCGTCAAAATGATCTTACTAGTGAACTAGTGGGCGTTCTGTGGCTTACATGTTCACTAGAAGCCTCAAAATTATCTTACTAGTGAACTAGCGGGCGTTTTGTGGCTTACATGTCAACTAGTAAGCCTCAAAATGATCTTACTAGTGAACTAGTGGGCACATTTATGGCCTTACATGTTCACTAGTAAGCGTCAAAATGACCTTACTAGTGAACTAGTGGGCAATATGGAATAAATACTCAAAGGGCTTGCCAGGCAAGCCCATTGAGTATTTAAAGGGTTCAAAGGGCTTGCCTGGCAAGCCCTTATGAGTATTTATTCATCCGTGATGGTATTGTAGACCAATGAGAGCACGTCCGACAGACACGTGGACTTCGGGCGGCCAATCATGATGCATTTCGAGCCAAGCCCCAACAAAAACGGAGGAGAAAACTTTCAGACGCTTTGAAAGCTTTTGGGGTACATATTACTCTTGTTGTTACACAAAATTTTGTTTTACGATTATTTTAGGCGGTAACGTTATGGTGTAAATGTCAAATACGTGGTCAATTTATCAAGATGAAGCCTGCTTAAAAATTTGCTCCAACAATTTTGGAGATGTGTCTGACTTTGACAGCAATGGCGGCAGTTCAACGCTGACAGTCGCAGTCGGGTGCAGATTTATTTCGGCAGGACTTTCTAAAATCTGCCGTTTGCTCTGACAGTTCTCTGTCTGACAGTCACATTTTGTCTTATTACTCACAAGCTAATTGACATTTAAAAAAAGAGTTAATGTTTGGAACACGATTTTGCTCTTACTGTTTGCTGCCTTAGTTCGTTTGAAATATTCGCTTCCTGCATTACATGAAGTACATTTTTTAATATTCACAAGACTGTAACTGTGCATTATAAATAATGTCACATTTGCACTATGTTTTACTGGATCTACAACTAAACTAGGTCCTCGTTTCTGGGAGAGTCCACAGCACCTCCTGTATCACAACCATTCTGCCGGCACACCTTCAGCAGCACGATGTTTCTAACGGGAGCTGGAGGGTGATCAGCTTCATTGAAGAACAGGAGGAGGAGAGGCACAACGTTTGTCATTTGTGATATGTTTTTAGACTTTTCTCCTAACTAAAAAAACTATGTTTTGTTAATTTCTTGATATAGTTCTTGTATTTAAATATTTTAACAATCAAATATTTTTCAACTGTGTTTTAGATATGAATTGTATGAAATAAATCAGTGAAGCCCCATTCAAATTCTACTCTATCTAATCTGCTCGATCACACTGCTATCAACCTGCTGTACCTCCAAACTCCTTGGCTTACTCGCAGTTGGAGGGTTCCCCCCGAACGGGGGGACAAATCAAGGAACCAATCCCTGCACCCCGAACGGGGTGCCCTTACGGCCGTTTTTTTTTTTTTCGGCTAACCGCCCCCTGAACCTGGCAGGGTGGCGGGCGGACCTTTTGCTCCAGGCGGGGGACATAGAGACAAATCCGGGGCCCACACAGACACTCTCACGCACGCAACAAACACACACACAACAAACTACCTGGACATGCGACATTTGCACACAACAGATTACAAGAAGACAGACATCCTTCAGATGCAACCACCACACACCACACTGGGTACACAAACATTGCACAAACATAAACACTAGACAATACAACATAACATGGAAATGCAGACTACATCCCAAAACACCACCACGAACAACAACACCTCGTAGGACACCAACAGGCAGCAGAGCACAAACAGACCAAAACAACACACTCGCCTCACCAACACTACCCTCAAAGGCAACACGGACAGACAACTCCAACAGAGATACAACAAACACAAGACCACCCCCCCAAACCTGGACCTGCAATAGCTGCAATAGAATCATCACACGCAGACAAACCTCACTCAGATGCAACTCAACACACCCACACTGGATACACAGACATTGCTCCGGCATCACCACCCGCCAATACACAAACACGTGGACATGCAGAACACACACGCAAACAACAAACACCCCAACACCACAACCCCCGAACAACCCACAAAGAACAACACCCACCAACAAAAACAACAAACACACACTGACCATACTACAAATAAACATCAACGGCATCCAAAACAAGAAAACAGAACTAGAAGAACTCGCCTCACAACAGCACGCAGACATCATCACCATACAAGAAACCAAACTAGAAAAACAACACAACACACCTCGTCTCACCAACTACACCAGCATTAGGAAAGACAGAGAACACAAGGGAGGAGGAGGACTGCTCACATACATTCACAAATCAGTCACATTCACTCCCATGAACATCCCCAACAACATTAACACCAACACTACAGAAATTCAAACCGTAAAGATTCACATAACCAACCACAAAAGACTACACATATGCAACATGTATATACCCCCCAGAGATACCACCCGACCAGACCACGCCACAGAAGACACAGACATCACCAACACCTTCCAATACATAAACTCGCTGAACAACACCATTCTAACCGCAGACATCAACGCTCACTCAACACAATGGCACTCTCCCTACGACGACCACAGAGGCACCCTCATTGCAGACATACTACAGAACTCCCAACAAATCACTCTAAACGCAAACACACCTACCAGAAAACCTACAAACATCAACCAACAACCAACATCACCGGACATCACAACAGCCAGCAACAGCATCACAAACAGAACAACATGGACCACAATACACGCACTCAGTTCAGACCACCTTCCTATCAAAATCACACACAACACGCGTGCTCCTTTCCGCCTACAACAACACCTTCAAACTTACACAAATTACAGGAAAGCAGACTGGGAAGGATACACCTCTGAAATAGAATCAGCACTGGAGAACTTAACCATACCTGACAACATCAACACAGCCAACACCATGCTCACAAACCTCATACTTACAGCAGACAAACACCACATACCCCACGGAAAAATAAAAAGCAAATCACTTCTCCTACCACAACACATCAGAACACTCATCAGCCAAAGAAACGACAGACAACAAAACCAGCAAGACCCACGCATCACAGACCTAAACAAAGAAATAGACAAACAAATCCAAAAACACAAACAAGAGGTATGGAAAGAACACTTAACGGATGCATGGAACCACAGACACAAACAATACATACTCTGGAACACAGTAACAAGACTATCTAACAAAGAACAAAAAGCACCAGAAAACACCACAATACAGTTCGGACAACACACGGCAATATCCAACAAACAGAAAGCACGAGCATTCAACAAACAATTCACCAACATAATACAACACAAAACCAACAGAACATACAGACAACTACAACGCAAAATACGAAAACTCAACACCACGCCCATAACCATCACAGAACAACAAGTCAAACAAGCACTACAACACTCCAAAAACAACAACTCCACAGGCCCAGACAACATAAACATCAGACATCTGAAACACCTAGGCCCCAAAGCAATAACACTACTCACACACACTTACAACACATCACTCAACACCAACACCATCCCCGCAATATGGAAGACTGCAAAAATTATCCCAATACCAAAACCCAACAAAAACCACGCACTCGGCCCATCCTACAGACCAATAGCACTACTCAGCCCAATAGCCAAAACAATGGAAAAGGTAATACTACCCTTCATTACCAACAACACTCAACTACCCTCTCACCAACACGGCTTCCGAAAACAACACTCCACAACCACAGCACTACACCACATACACAACATCATAGCCACAGGTTTCAATCAACAAAAACCACCACAACGAACAGTTGCCATAGCCCTAGACATGTCCAAAGCCTTTGACACGGTAAACCTACACACACTCACAAACAAACTCAACAACACTAACACCCCAAACATCATCATCAAATACATCTTCAACTACATAAGGGGACGCAGACAATACACTCAATACCGGGGGGAAACATCAGAACACAGAAACACGAAAACGGGGGTACCACAGGGGGGAGTACTTTCACCAACACTATTCAACATATACATGGCAGACTTACCACAACCACCTCCAAATGTACACACAGTTACATATGCAGACGACATCACCATTCTATCCACACATGTCAAACCACAACAGGCACAACAACAAGTACAAAAATATCTCCACGACATATACAACTGGACAAAACAGAACCAACTCACACTCAACGCAGACAAAACCACCACCACTCTGTTCACACCGGATCCGGCAGAATACAGCAACAGACTCACTTTACAAATAGATAACACCACCCTACCCACAGTCCGCGAACCCAAAATACTGGGATTAACATGGGACCCCAAACTCACCTTCTCAAAACACACACAACACACTCTAACCCGCGCCAAGCAATCAAACAAAATACTTAAAGCCTTAACAACCACTCACTGGGGAAAATCCAAAGAAACTATACTCACCACATACAAAGCAACCACACTCACACGCCTCGAATACGCAAACACTATATGGTCACCAACACTATCGGACACAAACAAGACAAAACTCCAGACCACACAGAACACAGCACTCAGAATAGCAACAGGATGCACACAAGACACAAACATACAACACTTGCATGAGGAAACAAAAACTCTCCCACTGAACACCCATCTAAAACTACACGCATCGCAAATCAGACAAAAAGCCCAACACCCAACCCACCCACTACACCCACTCACTCAACAACCACCACCACCCAGACAAAAGAAACAAACAATCTTCCACAACAACAACTACACACACAACAAAGACACAGCACCACAGGACACCAACAACGACACCATAAAACAGAACATGAAAGACATACACACCCACTTTGTACAAACACACTTGGACACCAGACAACACAACAAAGTAATACATGCACCAGCACCAGAAATAGACCCATCAGAGCAAGACCTACCACACAGAACCAGACAACTCCTAGCACAACTCCGAACCAACAAATCACCAGCCCTCCACTCCTACCTACACAACATTACACCGGACACACACCCAACACCACTCTGTGCGCTATGCGGCACGCAAGTGCACGACACACAACACCCGTTCACCTGCACAAACATACCCACCACACTGACTCCGGAGGACCTCTGGCGAAACCCAAGCGGAGTGGCGGCCCTGCTCGCCCGCTGGGCGGCGGAGGGGGGTCTGGGGATCCGGGAGACGGAGTGAGGGCCCGGTCCCCCAATGTCGGGGCACGGGTGGGGTCGACAACAACAACAACAACATCAACCTGCTGTAAATAATGCCTCCATTCATGATTGTAGAAACCCCAGAACGGTAAACATGTGATTATTTTATTTTAAAATATAAGAAGCCTATGTTTTGCAATTTTGCTCATTTTCATTGTATTGCACGACAAATATAATAGATGAGCCGGTTTGGGGACATCATCAACCAAGCTGCTGCTCCAATTGCAATGCGATATATTGTCCTGCTCTCCTAAATTCGCATCTACACCACAAATTATAACATCCTAACTGATTTAGCAACAACTGAAAATTCACATCATTATTTAGGGAGTTGCATAACTGTTGCATTATATGGTGCCCTATTCATTTTATTTAGTATAGCATACATATATAAAAGTGGAAAGATACTGCAGAGCTGTGCCATTACTCTTTATCTCTGTGTACATAATAAATAAACATCACCTACAGATACATTGGTAAAAATTGCTTGATTCCTTCTGTATACTGTAGATATTACGCAAATGGCGGTAAATAATTGTGAAAGCTCAGAATCAGGTTTTAAAGGGTTAATTCTTTGCTGGGTGGAGCTCTTATCATGGAGCCAATAGGAGGTGTCCTCGGGTGGTGTCCGTCCCTCATTCAGCTCGGGTCCTCCACCAGAGGCCAGGAAGCCCGAGGGCCCCGCGCAGTACCCCCGCCGCTCCCAGCACCGCACACCTCCGGACCGAGATGTCCGACGCTGGTCCCGGGATCTGTCGCAACCACCCATCCAGTCCGGGGGTCACTGCCCCGAGCACCCCGACCACCACAGGCACGACCGCCACCCCCACCCCCCAGGCCCTCCCCAGCCCCTCCCCGAGCCCCTGGTACCCCCCGAGCCCCCCATGCTCCCCCCTCCCGATGCCTCCACCACCTGGGACCGCCACATCCACCACAACGGCCCTCCTCCGCCCCCCATCCACGACCACGACATCTGGCTGGCTCGCCACCACCATCCCGCCAGTCTGGATCCGGTAGTCCCACAGGATCCCCGCTCCGCCACCCTCCACCACCCTCGGAGGTGCCCCCCACTCCGACCCCGGGGCCCCCAGTCCACACTCCGCACAGATGCCTCGGCAGACCACGCCAGCCACCTGGCCATGGCGCTCCACGCAGGCCCCCCCTGCCAGCATCCCACACCCCGCAGCCACATGCCGGATCGTCCCAGGCGCCTCCCCGCACAACCCACACCCCGGGTCCTGTCCGGCGCGGCACATCCGGGCCTCGACGGCTCCGGCGCCCAAGGCCCGCTCCTGAGCAGCCAGGATGAGCGCCCCTGCGCTGTCCCCCAGGCCAGTCCCCTCCAGCCACCGATAGGACTTCTTGAGCTCAGCCACCTCAGCCACGGTCCGGTGGCACATCCCGCGTAGGGGCCCGCCCCACCACGATGGTCCCCCCCCCCCAGCGCCCGTCCCTCCGCTCCCCACTTGGGGCAAAAAATGAGCACATAACACCATCCAGTGTGGGTCCTTGGGCAAGAGCCTTCACGCTAATGCGTGGAAAGTGTGAATGCAGCACTGAGGGCGATCCTTACCGTAACGATCACGGAAATGAACTGATATACGCTTCAGCATCAGTGATCCTTGAGATGCTTGGCTATAAGAGCAACCATGGAAGCCATGAGATACATTACCGACCATGGAAAAGACGGTTGGAGGCTAAGATCAAGGCGGCTCGGAAAGATGTGAGTCAATTGACTGAGGTCCAGAGAGGTGTGATGAAAAGGCCGATCCTGAGAGGTACATCCAGATGACCATATATGAAGCACTCGAAACAAAGGCTCCAAGCCTTGTCCAGCCGCCTAAAGCGGTACACGAAAGAGAATGAGGCCAGACGAATAAACAGGCTGTTTGCAACACAACCTGCGAAAGTGTACGCTCAGTGGCAGGGTCCTAACAACAGAGCTGATCCACCAAGACTGGAAACTGAAAGGTACTGGAGAGGCAGATGGGAGAAGGAGGTTGCACATAACAGCAGTGCACAATGGCTGGTCACCCAAAGAGAGGAGCACAGACACCTCCCTGAACAGAACCCAATTACCATAACAGTGGCAGACATAAAGGAAATAGTCTCAAATATGAAGAACTGGACAGCACCAGGCCCGGACATGGTCCACACTTACTGGCTAAAGAGACTCACAGCACTCCATGAGCGCCCAGCAGCACAAATGAACCAGCTGCCTCGGGATGGGACTCACCCAGGATGGCTAACCGAAGGGCGAACGATCCTTATCATGAAAGATCCCTCAAAGGGTGCAGTCGCATCCAACTATCGGCCAATAACCTGTCCCTCCACAATTTTGGAAGCTCATGTTGCGGCTAAGATAAGTGCACACATGGATCAATACATGAGCGAAGCACGGAAGGGCATTGGTAGAGATACCAGGGGAGCCAAACATCAGCTCCTGGTTGACAGAACAGTCGCACAAGACTGCAGGTCCCGATGTACCAACCTGTGCACAGCCTGGATTGATTAAAAGAAAGCCTATGACTCGATGCCACATACATGGATCACTGAATGCTTGGATGTGTATAAGGTGAACAGGACCCTAAGAGCCTTCGTTGCGAACTTGATGAGGATGTGGAAAACCACACTTGAAGCCAATGGCAAGCCACTTACCCAAGTGTCCATCAAATGTGGCATATACCAAGGTGATGCACTCTCCCCACTGCTGTCCTGCATAGGACTGAACCCCCTAAGCCAAGTAATCACCAAGACAGGCCATGGATACCGCCTCAGAAATGGAGCTACGATCAGTCACCTCCTCTACAAGGATGACATGTAGCTGTTTGCTAAGAGCGAAAGGGACATAGACTCCCTGATCCACACAATCAAGATCTACAGCAGCGACATCGGGATGTCATTCGTGCTGGAGAAATGTAGTCGGATGGTGACTAAGAGAGGAAGGGTAGTCCGCACTGAAGGGGTCTCACTCCCTGAAGGAACAATAGCAGACATTGAGGACAGCTACAAGTACCTCGGTATACCACAAGCCAATGGCAACCTCAAACTGGCAACAAGGAAAGCGGCTACGGCCAAATACCTCCAGCGAGTGAGGCAAGTCCTAAGAAGCCAGCTCAATGGCAAGAATAAGACCCGGGCAATAAACAGCTATGCCCTTTCCAGTGATCAGATACCCTGCAGGAAAAATAAGGTGGCCAAAGGAAGAGATTCAGACCACGGATGTTAAGACCCGAAAGCTCGTTACCATGCATGGAGGGTTCCATACCAAATCCAGCACCCTGAGACTGTACACAAGCCGAAAGGAAGGAGGCCGGGGACTAGTGAGTGTGAGAGCCACTGTCCAGGATGAAACATCCAAGCTCCACAAATACATCAAGGAGAAGGCACCAACGGATGATGTACTCAGAGAATGTCTCAGACAATGGGGAACAGAAGATGAGGTGCTGGAAGAGGGACCATCATGGGAGGACAAGCCCCTACACGGGATGTACCACCGGACAATAACTGCCGTGGCCAATCTCAAGAAGTCCGATCAGAGTTCTAGAGAGGGCTGGCCTGAAGGACAGCACAGAGGCACTCATCCTGGCTGCTCAGGAGCAGGCCCTGAGCACCAGAGCCATCGAGGCCTAGATATACCACACCAGCCAAGACCCAAGGTGTAGGTTGTGCAAAGAGGCACCTGAGACGATCTAACACATAACTGCAGGGTGTAAGGTGCTGGCAGGGAAAGCCTATATGGAACGCCATAACCAGGTGGCTGGCATAGTCTACCGAAACATCTGTGCGGAGTATGGACTGGACACCCCAAGGTCAAAATGGGAAACACCTCCGAAGGTGGTGGAGAATGACAGAGCGAAGATCCTATGGGACTTCCAGATCCAGACTGACAAGATGGTAATGGCGAACCAACCAGATATCCTGATGATAGATAAAGGGCAGAGGAAAGCCGTTGTAGTGGATGTAGCGGTCCCAAGTGCTGGAAACATCAGAAAGAAGGAACACGAGAAACTCGAGAAATCCCAAGGGCTCAGAGAGGAGCTGGAGAGAGCCTGGAAGGTAAAGGGGACAGTCGTGCCTGTGGTGGTCGGAGCACTCGGGGCAGTGACCCCCAAACTAGATGATGAGTGGTTGCAACAGATCCCGGGAACAACATCGGACATCTCAGTCCAGAAATGTGCAGTGCTGGGAACGGCAAGGATACTGCGCAGAACCCTCAAGCTTCCTGGCCTCTGGTACAGGACCCCAGCTGAATGAGGGATGGACACCACCTGAGGGGTGAGACGAGGATTTTTTTTATAGATATACAGTAGATACACATTCACTCCCATGAACATCCCCAACAACATTAACACCAACACTACAGAAATTCAAACCGTAAAGATTCACATAACCAACCACAAAAGACTACACATATGCAACATGTATATAGCCCCCAGAGATACCACCCGACCAGACCACGCCACAGAAGACACAGACATCACCAACACCTTCCAATACATAAACTCGCTGAACAACACCATTCTAACCGCAGACATCAACGCTCACTCAACACAATGGCACTCTCCCTACGACGACCACAGAGGCACCCTCATTGCAGACATACTACAGAACTCCCAACAAATCACTCTAAACGCAAACACACCTACCAGAAAACCTACAAACATCAACCAACAACCAACATCACCGGACATCACAACAGCCAGCAACAGCATCACAAACAGAACAACATGGACCACAATACACGCACTCAGTTTAGACCACCTTCCTATCAAAATCACACACAACACGCGTGCTCCTTTCCGCCTACAACAACACCTTCAAACTTACACAAATTACAGGAAAGCAGACTGGGAAGGATACACCTCTGAAATAGAATCAGCACTGGAGAACATAACCATACCTGACAACATCCACACAGCCAACACCATGCTCACAAACCTCATACTTACAGCAGACAAACACCACATACCCCACGGAAAAATAAAAAGCAAATCACTTCTCCTACCACAACACATCAGAACACTCATCAGCCAAAGAAACGACATCAGACAACAAAACCACCAAGACCCACGCATCACAGACCTAAACAAAGAAATACACAAACAAATCCAAAAACACAAACAAGAGCTATGGAAAGAACACTTAACGGATGCATGGAACCACAGACACAAACAATACATACTCTGGAACACAGTAACAAGACTATCTAACAAAGAACAAAAAGCACCAGAAAACACCACAATACAGTTCGGACAACACACGGCAATATCCAACAAACAGAAAGCACGAGCTTTCAACAAACAATTCACCAACATAATACAACACAAAACCAACAGAACATACAGACAACTACAACGCAAAATACGAAAACTCAACACCACGCCCATAACCATCACAGAACAACAAGTCAAACAAGCACTACAACGCTCCAAAAACAACAACTCCACAGGCCCAGACAACATAAACATCAGACATCTGAAACACCTAGGCCCCAAAGCAATAACACTACTCACACACACTTACAACACATCACTCAACACCAACACCAACACCATCCCCGCAATATGGAAGACTGCAAAAATAATCCCAATACCAAAACCCAACAAAAACCACGCACTCGGCCCATCCTACAGACCAATAGCACTACTCAGCCCAATAGCCAAAACAATGGAAAAGGTAATACTACCCTTCATTACCAACAACACTCAACTACCCTCTCACCAACACGGCTTCCGAAAACAACACTCCACAACCACAGCACTACACCACATACACAACATCATAGCCACAGGTTTCAATCAACAAAAACCACCACAACGAACAGTTGCCATAGCCCTAGACATGTCCAAAGCCTTTGACACGGTAAACCTACACACACTCACAAACAAACTCAACAACACTAACACCCCAAACATCATCATCAAATACATCTTCAACTACATAAGGGGACGCAGACAATACACTCAATACCGGGGGGAAACATCAGAACACAGAAACACGAAAACGGGGGTACCACAGGGGGGAGTACTTTCACCAACACTATTCAACATATACATGGCAGACTTACCACAACCACCTCCAAATGTACACACAGTTACATATGCAGACGACATCACCATTCTATCCACACATGTCAAACCACAACAGGCACAACAACAAGTACAAAAATATCTCCACGACATATACAACTGGACAAAACAGAACCAACTCACACTCAACGCAGACAAAACCACCACCACTCTGTTCACACCGGATCCGGCAGAATACAGCAACAGACTCACTTTACAAATAGATAACACCACCCTACCCACAGTCCGCGAACCCAAAATACTGGGATTAACATGGGACCCCAAACTCACCTTCTCAAAACACACACAACACACTCTAACCCGCGCCAAGCAATCAAACAAAATACTTAAAGCCTTAACAACCACTCACTGGGGAAAATCCAAAGAAACTATACTCACCACATACAAAGCAACCACACTCACACGCCTCGAATACGCAAACACTATATGGTCACCAACACTATCGGACACAAACAAGACAAAACTCCAGACCACACAGAACACCGCACTCAGAATAGCAACAGGATGCACACAAGACACAAACATACAACACTTGCATGAGGAAACAAAAACTCTCCCACTGAACACCCATCTAAAACTACACGCATCGCAAATCAGACAAAAAGCCCAACACCCAACCCACCCACTACACCCACTCACTCAACAACCACCACCACCCAGACAAAAGAAACAAACAATCTTCCACAACAACAACTACACACACAACAAAGACACAGCACCACAGGACACCAACAACGACACCATAAAACAGAACATGAAAGACATACACACCCACTTTGTACAAACACACTTGGACACCAGACAACACAACAAAGTAATACATGCACCAGCACCAGAAATAGACCCATCAGAGCAAGACCTACCACACGCAAGTGCACGACACACAACACCTGTTCACCTGCACAAACATACCCACCACACTGACTCCGGAGGACCTCTGGCGAAACCCAAGCGGAGTGGCGGCCCTGCTCGCCCGCTGGGCGGCGGAGGGGGGTCTGGGGATCCGGGAGACGGAGTGAGGGCCCGGTCCCCCAATGTCGGGGCACGGGTGGGGTCGACAACAACAACAACAACATCAACCTGCTGTAAATAATGCCTCCATTCATGATTGTCGAAACCCCAGAACGGTAAACATGTGATTATTTTATTTTAAAATATAAGAAGCCTATGTTTTGCAATTGTGCTCATTTTCATTGTATTGCACGACAAATATAATAGATGAGCCGGTTTGGGGACATCATCAACCAAGCTGCTGCTCCAATTGCAATGCGATATATTGTCCTGCTCTCCTAAATTCGCATCTACACCACAAATTATAACATCCTAACTGATTTAGCAACAACTGAAAATTCACATCATTATTTAGGGAGTTGCATAACTGTTGCATTATATGGTGCCCTATTCATTTTATTTAGTATAGCATACATATATAAAAGTGGAAAGATACTGCAGAGCTGTGCCATTACTCTTTATCTCTGTGTACATAATAAATAAACATCACCTACAGATACATTGGTAAAAATTGCTTGATTCCTTCTGTATACTGTAGATATTACGCAAATGGCGGTAAATAATTGTGAAAGCTCAGAATCAGGTTTTAAAGGGTTAATTCTTTGCTGGGTGGAGCTCTTATCATGGAGCCAATAGGAGGTGTCCTCGGGTGGTGTCCGTCCCTCATTCAGCTCGGGTCCTCCACCAGAGGCCAGGAAGCCCGAGGGCCCCGCGCAGTACCCCCGCCGCTCCCAGCACCGCACACCTCCGGACCGAGATGTCCGACGCTGGTCCCGGGATCTGTCGCAACCACCCATCCAGTCCGGGGGTCACTGCCCCGAGCACCCCGACCACCACAGGCACGACCGCCACCCCCACCCCCCAGGCCCTCCCCAGCCCCTCCCCGAGCCCCTGGTACCCCCCGAGCCCCCCATGCTCCCCCCTCCCGATGCCTCCACCACCTGGGACCGCCACATCCACCACAACGGCCCTCCTCCGCCCCCCATCCACGACCACGACATCTGGCTGGCTCGCCACCACCATCCCGCCAGTCTGGATCCGGAAGTCCCACAGGATCCCCGCTCCGCCACCCTCCACCACCCTCGGAGGTGCCCCCCACTCCGACCCCGGGGCCCCCAGTCCACACTCCGCACAGATGCCTCGGCAGACCACGCCAGCCACCTGGCCATGGCGCTCCACGCAGGCCCCCCCTGCCAGCATCCCACACCCCGCAGCCACATGCCGGATCGTCCCAGGCGCCTCCCCGCACAACCCACACCCCGGGTCCTGTCCGGCGCGGCACATCCGGGCCTCGACGGCTCCGGCGCCCAAGGCCCGCTCCTGAGCAGCCAGGATGAGCGCCCCTGCGCTGTCCCCCAGGCCAGTCCCCTCCAGCCACCGATAGGACTTCTTGAGCTCAGCCACCTCAGCCACGGTCCGGTGGCACATCCCGCGTAGGGGCCCGCCCCACCACGATGGTCCCCCCCCCAGCGCCCGTCCCTCCGCTCCCCACTTGGGGCAAAAAATGAGCACATAACACCATCCAGTGTGGGTCCTTGGGCAAGAGCCTTCACGCTAATGCGTGGAAAGTGTGAATGCAGCACTGAGGGCGATCCTTACCGTAACGATCACGGAAATGAACTGATATACGCTTCAGCATCAGTGATCCTTGAGATGCTTGGCTATAAGAGCAACCATGGAAGCCATGAGATACATTACCGACCATGGAAAAGACGGTTGGAGGCTAAGATCAAGGCGGCTCGGAAAGATGTGAGTCAATTGACTGAGGTCCAGAGAGGTGTGATGAAAAGGCCGATCCTGAGAGGTACATCCAGATGACCATATATGAAGCACTCGAAACAAAGGCTCCAAGCCTTGTCCAGCCGCCTAAAGCGGTACACGAAAGAGAATGAGGCCAGACGAATAAACAGGCTGTTTGCAACACAACCTGCGAAAGTGTACGCTCAGTGGCAGGGTCCTAACAACAGAGCTGATCCACCAAGACTGGAAACTGAAAGGTACTGGAGAGGCAGATGGGAGAAGGAGGTTGCACATAACAGCAGTGCACAATGGCTGGTCACCCAAAGAGAGGAGCACAGACACCTCCCTGAACAGAACCCAATTACCATAACAGTGGCAGACATAAAGGAAATAGTCTCAAATATGAAGAACTGGACAGCACCAGGCCCGGACATGGTCCACACTTACTGGCTAAAGAGACTCACAGCACTCCATGAGCGCCCAGCAGCACAAATGAACCAGCTGCCTCGGGATGGGACTCACCCAGGATGGCTAACCGAAGGGCGAACGATCCTTATCATGAAAGATCCCTCAAAGGGTGCAGTCGCATCCAACTATCGGCCAATAACCTGTCCCTCCACAATTTTGGAAGCTCATGTTGCGGCTAAGATAAGTGCACACATGGATCAATACATGAGCGAAGCACGGAAGGGCATTGGTAGAGATACCAGGGGAGCCAAACATCAGCTCCTGGTTGACAGAACAGTCGCACAAGACTGCAGGTCCCGATGTACCAACCTGTGCACAGCCTGGATTGATTAAAAGAAAGCCTATGACTCGATGCCACATACATGGATCACTGAATGCTTGGATGTGTATAAGGTGAACAGGACCCTAAGAGCCTTCGTTGCGAACTTGATGAGGATGTGGAAAACCACACTTGAAGCCAATGGCAAGCCACTTACCCAAGTGTCCATCAAATGTGGCATATACCAAGGTGATGCACTCTCCCCACTGCTGTCCTGCATAGGACTGAACCCCCTAAGCCAAGTAATCACCAAGACAGGCCATGGATACCGCCTCAGAAATGGAGCTACGATCAGTCACCTCCTCTACAAGGATGACATGTAGCTGTTTGCTAAGAGCGAAAGGGACATAGACTCCCTGATCCACACAATCAAGATCTACAGCAGCGACATCGGGATGTCATTCGTGCTGGAGAAATGTAGTCGGATGGTGACTAAGAGAGGAAGGGTAGTCCGCACTGAAGGGGTCTCACTCCCTGAAGGAACAATAGCAGACATTGAGGACAGCTACAAGTACCTCGGTATACCACAAGCTAATGGCAACCTCAAACTGGCAACAAGGAAAGCGGCTACGGCCAAATACCTCCAGCGAGTGAGGCAAGTCCTAAGAAGCCAGCTCAATGGCAAGAATAAGACCCGGGCAATAAACAGCTATGCCCTTTCCAGTGATCAGATACCCTGCAGGAGAAATAAGGTGGCCAAAGGAAGAGATTCAGACCACGGATGTTAAGACCCGAAAGCTCGTTACCATGCATGGAGGGTTCCATACCAAATCCAGCACCCTGAGACTGTACACAAGCCGAAAGGAAGGAGGCCGGGGACTAGTGAGTGTGAGAGCCACTGTCCAGGATGAAACATCCAAGCTCCACAAATACATCAAGGAGAAGGCACCAACGGATGATGTACTCAGAGAATGTCTCAGACAATGGGGAACAGAAGATGAGGTGCTGGAAGAGGGACCATCATGGGAGGACAAGCCCCTACACGGGATGTACCACCGGACAATAACTGCCGTGGCCAATCTCAAGAAGTCCGATCAGAGTTCTAGAGAGGGCTGGCCTGAAGGACAGCACAGAGGCACTCATCCTGGCTGCTCAGGAGCAGGCCCTGAGCACCAGAGCCATCGAGGCCTAGATATACCACACCAGCCAAGACCCAAGGTGTAGGTTGTGCAAAGAGGCACCTGAGACGATCTAACACATAACTGCAGGGTGTAAGGTGCTGGCAGGGAAAGCCTATATGGAACGCCATAACCAGGTGGCTGGCATAGTCTACCGAAACATCTGTGCGGAGTATGGACTGGACACCCCAAGGTCAAAATGGGAAACACCTCCGAAGGTGGTGGAGAATGACAGAGCGAAGATCCTATGGGACTTCCAGATCCAGACTGACAAGATGGTAATGGCGAACCAACCAGATATCCTGATGATAGATAAAGGGCAGAGGAAAGCCGTTGTAGTGGATGTAGCGGTCCCAAGTGCTGGAAACATCAGAAAGAAGGAACACGAGAAACTCGAGAAATCCCAAGGGCTCAGAGAGGAGCTGGAGAGAGCCTGGAAGGTAAAGGGGACAGTCGTGCCTGTGGTGGTCGGAGCACTCGGGGCAGTGACCCCCAAACTAGATGATGAGTGGTTGCAACAGATCCCGGGAACAACATCGGACATCTCAGTCCAGAAATGTGCAGTGCTGGGAACGGCAAGGATACTGCGCAGAACCCTCAAGCTTCCTGGCCTCTGGTAGAGGACCCCAGCTGAATGAGGGATGGACACCGCCTGAGGGGTGAGACGAGGATTTTTTTTATAGATATACAGTAGATACACATTCACTCCCATGAACATCCCCAACAACATTAACACCAACACTACAGAAATTCAAACCGTAAAGATTCACATAACCAACCACAAAAGACTACACATATGCAACATGTATATACCCCCCAGAGATACCACCCGACCAGACCACGCCACAGAAGACACAGACATCACCAACACCTTCCAATACATAAACTCGCTGAACAACACCATTCTAACCGCAGACATCAACGCTCACTCAACACAATGGCACTCTCCCTACGACGACCACAGAGGCACCCTCATTGCAGACATACTACAGAACTCCCAACAAATCACTCTAAACGCAAACACACCTACCAGAAAACCTACAAACATCAACCAACAACCAACATCACCGGACATCACAACAGCCAGCAACAGCATCACAAACAGAACAACATGGACCACAATACACGCACTCAGTTCAGACCACCTTCCTATCAAAATCACACACAACACGCGTGCTCCTTTCCGCCTACAACAACACCTTCAAACTTACACAAATTACAGGAAAGCAGACTGGGAAGGATACACCTCTGAAATAGAATCAGCACTGGAGAACATAACCATACCTGACAACATCCACACAGCCAACACCATGCTCACAAACCTCATACTTACAGCAGACAAACACCACATACCCCACGGAAAAATAAAAAGCAAATCACTTCTCCTACCACAACACATCAGAACACTCATCAGCCAAAGAAACGACATCAGACAACAAAACCACCAAGACCCACGCATCACAGACCTAAACAAAGAAATAGACAAACAAATCCAAAAACACAAACAAGAGCTATGGAAAGAACACTTAACGGATGCATGGAACCACAGACACAAACAATACATACTCTGGAACACAGTAACAAGACTATCTAACAAAGAACAAAAAGCACCAGAAAACACCACAATACAGTTCGGACAACACACGGCAATATCCAACAAACAGAAAGCACGAGCTTTCAACAAACAATTCACCAACATAATACAACACAAAACCAACAGAACATACAGACAACTACAACGCAAAATACGAAAACTCAACACCACGCCCATAACCATCACAGAACAACAAGTCAAACAAGCACTACAACGCTCCAAAAACAACAACTCCACAGGCCCAGACAACATAAACATCAGACATCTGAAACACCTAGGCCCCAAAGCAATAACACTACTCACACACACTTACAACACATCACTCAACACCAACACCAACACCATCCCCGCAATATGGAAGACTGCAAAAATAATCCCAATACCAAAACCCAACAAAAACCACGCACTCGGCCCATCCTACAGACCAATAGCACTACTCAGCCCAATAGCCAAAACAATGGAAAAGGTAATCCTACCCTTCATTACCAACAACACTCAACTACCCTCTCACCAACACGGCTTCCGAAAACAACACTCCACAACCACAGCACTACACCACATACACAACATCATAGCCACAGGTTTCAATCAACAAAAACCACCACAACGAACAGTTGCCATAGCCCTAGACATGTCCAAAGCCTTTGACACGGTAAACCTACACACACTCACAAACAAACTCAACAACACTAACACCCCAAACATCATCATCAAATACATCTTCAACTACATAAGGGGACGCAGACAATACACTCAATACCGGGGGGAAACATCAGAACACAGAAACACGAAAACGGGGGTACCACAGGGGGGAGTACTTTCACCAACACTATTCAACATATACATGGCAGACTTACCACAACCACCTCCAAATGTACACACAGTTACATATGCAGACGACATCACCATTCTATCCACACATGTCAAACCACAACAGGCACAACAACAAGTACAAAAATATCTCCACGACATATACAACTGGACAAAACAGAACCAACTCACACTCAACGCAGACAAAACCACCACCACTCTGTTCACACCGGATCCGGCAGAATACAGCAACAGACTCACTTTACAAATAGATAACACCACCCTACCCACAGTCCGCGAACCCAAAATACTGGGATTAACATGGGACCCCAAACTCACCTTCTCAAAACACACACAACACACTCTAACCCGCGCCAAGCAATCAAACAAAATACTTAAAGCCTTAACAACCACTCACTGGGGAAAATCCAAAGAAACTATACTCACCACATACAAAGCAACCACACTCACACGCCTCGAATACGCAAACACTATATGGTCACCAACACTATCGGACACAAACAAGACAAAACTCCAGACCACACAGAACACCGCACTCAGAATAGCAACAGGATGCACACAAGACACAAACATTCAACACTTGCATGAGGAAACAAAAACTCTCCCACTGAACACCCATCTAAAACTACTCGCATCGCAAATCAGACAAAAAGCCCAACACCCAACCCACCCACTACACCCACTCACTCAACAACCACCACCACCCAGACAAAAGAAACAAACAATCTTCCACAACAACAACTACACACACAACAAAGACACAGCACCACAGGACACCAACAACGACACCATAAAACAGAACATGAAAGACATACACACCCACTTTGTACAAACACACTTGGACACCAGACAACACAACAAAGTAATACATGCACCAGCACCAGAAATAGACCCATCAGAGCAAGACCTACCACACAGAACCAGACAACTCCTAGCACAACTCCGAACCAACAAATCACCAGCCCTCCACTCCTACCTACACAACATTACACCGGACACACACCCAACACCACTCTGTGTGCTATGCGGCACGCAAGTGCACGACACACAACACCTGTTCACCTGCACAAACATACCCACCACACTGACTCCGGAGGACCTCTGGCGAAACCCAAGCGGAGTGGCGGCCCTGCTCGCCCGCTGGGCGGAGGAGGGGGGTCTGGGGATCCGGGAGACGGAGTGAGGGCCCGGTCCCCCAATGTCGGGGCACGGGTGGGGTCGACAACAACAACAACAACAACATAAAAAAAGACTTCCCCTTTAAATATTCCTGCTGCATAATATATCTCCTTTCCTTTCGTAAAGGATGGTCAGAACCTTTCCTAAGCATTATTAAAATTTAGACGATCTTTGCTCCAGGTGCTACCGGCTCATCTCACTCGGTTAGGATAGGAAAGGAAAGTTCCTATGCCAAAACGATAATCCAAAAAGGGCCCCTGTTGGTGGATAATCAGGCCTTGGGAGGTGTGAGTAAATTGTGAGGGGGTGTTGGCTGGAGCTAGAAATAATTTTGGTGTCTTGTCCCTGCAGTAGGTTCATTAAAAGAGCAACCAGTGTTTTCACCACCATGGTCGGATCTTACTCTGGAGGGTAACCCATACAGGCAGGTGGCTTGGACAAAATATTTCAACACTGTCAAAGCTGTGTTGTCTGTGCTCCAGTTGAAGGTACGTTATTAGCCTGGAATTCCCATCAATGCCGGCATGTGTCACAAACACCCACCTGTAAAACAAACATGAAAAGAATAATGATTAAATACAAGAAAACAATCAAGTTTCATATCTTGTTTGAAATATCATCTCGGTAGAGAAGGTATTGCTGTGCACTTAAGACTACATGGAGGCAATTTGGAGTTTGTGTAACTTGGATATACAAATGATAAAATTCAATTTAATCTGTGCTGTCCATACAATATGGCTTTCTAATGCTCCCACGAGTACAAATATAAGATGATCCCTTATTACCGAATGAGACGCATATGCCCATCTATGTGCCATAAACTATTGGGGAATGGCACATAGTATGTTCTTCTAGCCACAGTCTGGCTCCATCTCTGGGCTGCAGCAGCTGGCTCAATACGGTTGAGGATTTCTCGAACTCTTTTTCTTTGTACTACAATACCATCAGCACGCAGGTATGCCCTCATCATCTGCAACAGGTTCATAAAACAACACAATAAAGAAAGTACACTTTCACAATGAATATAATGATATATACATGAAGGGACAAGAGTATGTAGAGGAACACTTGCTTCCGAGCCTGATCTGGGAAATTGGCTGTGCAATCTTCTGACATGCTCTTCCAGGTCAACATCATGAATGGGAGTAAATCTATTTCTGGCTGAAATCTGAAAAAACTTCATTTTTTTATGCAGGTATGAAGAGGAACAACACAACATCTCAGTGATGGCTCTCACTGTAAAGCCCTGAGTGGGGAGCAGTTCAATTTGATCACTTGTAATGTCAAGTGCTGGTCTTCCTCGTCTACCTAAAGTATGGAAATAAAAGGATTAAGGAATTCAAGCAAACGAATCACTACGTGTTTTTTATATACTGTATACAGTACAGGCATATAGACACAGATGTACATAAAAGTATATGCAGCTTCAAAACCACGAGCAGCTATTTTCTCTAACCATTTTACTCAAGAAAAAAATAATTCAAACTTATAATTGAATAACTAAAAGATCACTAGTTATTGCTTAAAAGTGTACAGCCATCGCGTTACTTAATAGTCTACTGATTTGCAGGAAAACCACTGGTATAAAACGACGTTTGACAGGGTGATAGAAGGTAAGTCACAGCAAGTCGTCAGTAAAACCCGTGTGTAGTTCGAATAAAAATACATACGAAAAACCAATGACAAAAAATGGTAGCCATTTTACCTGTGTGCAAACGATGTGCCACATGGGAACAAACACGTCCACCATTAGGAGTGGGTCCCGCAATGATGACAGATCGGAGATCTATTGGACTTTGAATCAAACTTTGAATAGTATCAGCGCTAAACTGGTCACTAACTCTTCTTAAATTAGCAATTGAAATGTTTATCGCGCGTGCTTCACTTTCACCGCCAGACCCTTGATGACAGGCACTCTCTATTGCCCTGCACCTTCGCCGAATACCTCTCAGGACACTGTCCGCCATTGTTGTTTTAAAAAACTAAGTGGGCACAGAATTTCCAAAATCATGAGCCCTGCAAAAATAATCCCAATACCAAAACCCAACAAAAACCACGCACTCGGCCCATCCTACAGACCAATAGCACTACTCAGCCCAATAGCCAAAACAATGGAAAAGGTAATACTACCCTTCATTACCAACAACACTCAACTACCCTCTCACCAACACGGCTTCCGAAAACAACACTCCACAACCACAGCACTACACCACATACACAACATCATAGCCACAGGTTTCAATCAACAAAAACCACCACAACGAGCAGTTGCCATAGCCCTAGACATGTCCAAAGCCTTTGACACGGTAAACCTACACACACTCACAAACAAACTCAACAACACTAACACCCCAAACATCATCATCAAATACATCTTCAACTACATAAGGGGACGCAGACAATACACTCAATACCGGGGGGAAACATCAGAACACAGAAACACGAAAACGGGGGTACCACAGGGGGGAGTACTTTCACCAACACTATTCAACATATACATGGCAGACTTACCACAACCACCTCCAAATGTACACACAGTTACATATGCAGACGACATCACCATTCTATCCACACATGTCAAACCACAACAGGCACAACAACAAGTACAAAAATATCTCCACGACATATACAACTGGACAAAACAGAACCAACTCACACTCAACGCAGACAAAACCACCACCACTCTGTTCACACCGGATCCGGCAGAATACAGCAACAGACTCACTTTACAAATAGATAACACCACCCTACCCACAGTCCGCGAACCCAAAATACTGGGATTAACATGGGACCCCAAACTCACCTTCTCAAAACACACACAACACACTCTAACCCGCGCCAAGCAATCAAACAAAATACTTAAAGCCTTAACAACCACTCACTGGGGAAAATCCAAAGAAACTATACTCACCACATACAAAGCAACCACACTCACACGCCTTGAATACGCAAACACTATATGGTCACCAACACTATCGGACACAAACAAGACAAAACTCCAGACCACACAGAACACCGCACTCAGAATAGCAACAGGATGCACACAAGACACAAACATACAACACTTGCATGAGGAAACAAAAACTCTCCCACTGAACACCCATCTAAAACTACACGCATCGCAAATCAGACAAAAAGCCCAACACCCAACCCACCCACTACACCCACTCACTCAACAACCACCACCACCCAGACAAAAGAAACAAACAATCTTCCACAACAACAACTACACACACAACAAAGACACAGCACCACAGGACACCAACAACGACACCATAAAACAGAACATGAAAGACATACACACCCACTTTGTACAAACACACTTGGACACCAGACAACACAACAAAGTAATACATGCACCAGCACCAGAAATAGACCCATCAGAGCAAGACCTACCACACAGAACCAGACAACTCCTAGCACAACTCCGAACCAACAAATCACCAGCCCTCCACTCCTACCTACACAACATTACACCGGACACACACCCAACACCACTCTGTGTGCTATGCGGCACGCAAGTGCACGACACACAACACCTGTTCACCTGCACAAACATACCCACCACACTGACTCCGGAGGACCTCTGGCGAAACCCAAGCGGAGTGGCGGCCCTGCTCGCCCGCTGGGCGGAGGAGGGGGGTCTGGGGATCCGGGAGACGGAGTGAGGGCCCGGTCCCCCAATGTCGGGGCACGGGTGGGGTCGACAACAACAACAACAACAACATAAAAAAAGACTTCCCCTTTAAATATTCCTGCTGCATAATATATCTCCTTTCCTTTCGTAAAGGATGGTCAGAACCTTTCCTAAGCATTATTAAAATTTAGACGATCTTTGCTCCAGGTGCTACCGGCTCATCTCACTCGGTTAGGATAGGAAAGGAAAGTTCCTATGCCAAAACGATAATCCAAAAAGGGCCCCTGTTGGTGGATAATCAGGCCTTGGGAGGTGTGAGTAAATTGTGAGGGGGTGTTGGCTGGAGCTAGAAATAATTTTGGTGTCTTGTCCCTGCAGTAGGTTCATTAAAAGAGCAACCAGTGTTTTCACCACCATGGTCGGATCTTACTCTGGAGGGTAACCCATACAGGCAGGTGGCTTGGACAAAATATTTCAACACTGTCAAAGCTGTGTTGTCTGTGCTCCAGTTGAAGGTACGTTATTAGCCTGGAATTCCCATCAATGCCGGCATGTGTCACAAACACCCACCTGTAAAACAAACATGAAAAGAATAATGATTAAATACAAGAAAACAATCAAGTTTCATATCTTGTTTGAAATATCATCTCGGTAGAGAAGGTATTGCTGTGCACTTAAGACTACATGGAGGCAATTTGGAGTTTGTGTAACTTGGATATACAAATGATAAAATTCAATTTAATCTGTGCTGTCCATACAATATGGCTTTCTAATGCTCCCACGAGTACAAATATAAGATGATCCCTTATTACCGAATGAGACGCATATGCCCATCTATGTGCCATAAACTATTGGGGAATGGCACATAGTATGTTCTTCTAGCCACAGTCTGGCTCCATCTCTGGGCTGCAGCAGCTGGCTCAATACGGTTGAGGATTTCTCGAACTCTTTTTCTTTGTACTACAATACCATCAGCACGCAGGTATGCCCTCATCATCTGCAACAGGTTCATAAAACAACACAATAAAGAAAGTACACTTTCACAATGAATATAATGATATATACATGAAGGGACAAGAGTATGTAGAGGAACACTTGCTTCCGAGCCTGATCTGGGAAATTGGCTGTGCAATCTTCTGACATGCTCTTCCAGGTCAACATCATGAATGGGAGTAAATCTATTTCTGGCTGAAATCTGAAAAAACTTCATTTTTTTATGCAGGTATGAAGAGGAACAACACAACATCTCAGTGATGGCTCTCACTGTAAAGCCCTGAGTGGGGAGCAGTTCAATTTGATCACTTGTAATGTCAAGTGCTGGTCTTCCTCGTCTACCTAAAGTATGGAAATAAAAGGATTAAGGAATTCAAGCAAACGAATCACTACGTGTTTTTTATATACTGTATACAGTACAGGCATATAGACACAGATGTACATAAAAGTATATGCAGCTTCAAAACCACGAGCAGCTATTTTCTCTAACCATTTTACTCAAGAAAAAAATAATTCAAACTTATAATTGAATAACTAAAAGATCACTAGTTATTGCTTAAAAGTGTACAGCCATCGCGTTACTTAATAGTCTACTGATTTGCAGGAAAACCACTGGTATAAAACGACGTTTGACAGGGTGATAGAAGGTAAGTCACAGCAAGTCGTCAGTAAAACCCGTGTGTAGTTCGAATAAAAATACATACGAAAAACCAATGACAAAAAATGGTAGCCATTTTACCTGTGTGCAAACGATGTGCCACATGGGAACAAACACGTCCACCATTAGGAGTGGGTCCCGCAATGATGACAGATCGGAGATCTATTGGACTTTGAATCAAACTTTGAATAGTATCAGCGCTAAACTGGTCACTAACTCTTCTTAAATTAGCAATTGAAATGTTTATCGCGCGTGCTTCACTTTCACCGCCAGACCCTTGATGACAGGCACTCTCTATTGCCCTGCACCTTCGCCGAATACCTCTCAGGACACTGTCCGCCATTGTTGTTTTAAAAAACTAAGTGGGCACAGAATTTCCAAAATCATGAGCCCTGACTGGTGGGATGACACTATTTTGAAACGTACAGCCAATAGGATACCGTTACATGTTTTCGTAATCATCCTTATTTGCATTTAATGCAAGTACAGTGTAATGTCACTAGCACTACAAGTGGGCACATTTATGGCCTTACATGTTCACTAGTAAGCGTCAAAATCATCTTACCAGTGAACTAGTGGGCACATTTATGGCCTTAAATGTTCAGTAGTAAGCGTCAAAATAATCTTATTAGTGAACTAGTGGGCGTTTTGCGGCTTACATGTTCACTAGTAAGCGTCAAAATGACCTTACTAGTGAACTAGTGAGCGTTTTGTGGCTTACATGTTCACTAGTAAGCCTCAAAATGATCTTACTAGTGAACTAGTAGGCGATGTGTGGCTTACATGTCAACTAGTAAGCCTCAAAATGAACTTACTAGTGAACTAGTGGGCACATTTATGGCCTTACATGTTCACTAGTAAGCGTCAAAATGATCTTACTAGTGAACTAGTGGGCGTTTTGTGGCTTACATGTTCACTAGTAAGCGTCAAAATGACCTTACTAGTGAACTAGTGGGCGTTTTGTGGCTTACATGTTCACTAGTAAGCGTCAAAATGATCTTTTTAGTGAACGAGTGAGCGTTTTGTGGCTGACATGTTCATAAATAAGCGTCAAAATGATCTTACTAGGGAACTAGTGGGCGTTTTGTGGCTTACATGTTCACTAGTAAGCGTCAAAATTACCTTACTAGTGAACCAGTGAGCGTTTTGTGGCTTACATGTTCACTAGTAAGCGTCAAAATGACCTTACTAGTCCCTTACGGCCGTTTTTTTTTCTTTTCGGCTAACCGCCCCCTGAACCTGGCAGGGTGGCGGGCGGACCTTTTGCTCCAGGCGGGGGACATAGAGACAAATCCGGGGCCCACACAGACACTCTCACGCACGCAACAAACACACACACAACAAACTACCTGGACATGCGACACTAGTAAGCGTCAAAATGACCTTACTAGTGAACTAGTGAGCGTTTTGTGGCTTACATGTTCACTAGTAAGCGTCAAAATGACCTTACTAGTAAACGAGTGAGCGTTTTGTGGCTTACATGTTCACTAGTAAGCGTCAAAATGATCTTACTAGTGAACTATTGGGCATTTTGTGGCTTACATGTTCACTAGTAAGCCTCAAAATGATCTTACTAGTGAACTAGTAGGCGATGTGTGGCTTACATGTCAACTAGTAAGCCTCAAAATGAACTTACTAGTGAACTAGTGGGCACATTTATGGCCTTACATGTTCACTAGTAAGCGTCAAAATGATCTTACTAGTGAACTAGTGGGCGTTTTGTGGCTTACATGTTCACTAGTAAGCGTCAAAATGACCTTACTAGTGAACTAGTGGGCGTTTTGTGGCTTACATGTTCACTAGTAAGCGTCAAAATGACCTTACTAGTGAACTAGTGGGCGTTTTGTGGCTTACATGTTCACTAGTAAGCGTCAAAATGATCTTTTTAATAATAATAATAATAATACATTTTATTTGTGGGCGCCTTTCTAGAAACTCAAGGACACCTTACAACAAGCAGTTAAAATCACGAGTACAATGTTAAAAACTACATCAAATAAGATAAGAAAAAATACAACAAAAATAAATAAATAAAAATAATGGCTTTATGGTCTGAGTGAATAGGCTTGTCGAAACAGATGTGTTTTGAGGCGGGATTTGAAATGTGTTAATGAGGCTGTATTACGAAGGTCAGCGGGGAGTGAGTTCCATAGCTGGGGAGCAGAGCGACTGAAGGCTCTATTTCCCATGGTGACGAGGCGAGCAGGGGGGACAGAGAGGAGGACAGAAGAGGAGGAACGAAGAGAGCGGACAGGCGTAGGAATATGGATGAGGTCAGATAGGTATGGAGGGGCTAGGTCATGAATGGATTTGAATGTGAGGAGCAGGATTTTATATTGAATGCGGTGTAGAATGGGGAGCCAGTGGAGATGTTGAAGGACAGGTGTAATATGGTTTATGTATGGTGTGTGTGATAATGCGGGCGGCTGAATTTTGGACCAGCTGAAGCTTATGGAGGGTTTTTTGAGGGAGACCAAACAGAAGGGAATTACAGTAATCGAGTCGCGAGGTGACGAGGGTGTGTACAAGTATAGCAGTGGACTGAGGAGTGAGAGAAGAGCGGAGCCGGTGGATGTTTCGAAGATGATAATATGCAGAACGAGTGATGTGGTTGATATGTGAGGTGAAGGAGAGGGTGCTATCAAGGATGACACCCAGACTCTTGACCTGAGGGGAGGGGGAGATGGAAGAGCTTTCGAAGGGAATGGAGAAGTTGTTTATTTTGTTTAGATTGGATTTAGTGCCTATAAGGAGGAATTCAGTTTTATTGCTATTCAGTTTGAGGAAATTTGAGGTGAACCAAGATTTTAATTCCTGCAGGCAGTTGGTTAGGGAGGATGGTGGAAGTATGGTATTAGGTTTGGTAGAGATGTAGAGCTGGGTGTCATCCGCGTAGCAATGAAAATGAATGTGGTGTTTCCTGAAGATATTACCAAGGGGAAGAAGATAGATTAGAAATAGCAATGGGCCAAGGACAGAACCCTGAGGAACACCTGAAGTGAGGGGAAAGGGGTGAGATCTAAAACGTTTGAGCTGGATAAACTGGGTGCGGTCAGAAAGATAGGAGCGGAACCAGGAGAGGGGGATGCTGGTGATGCCAATGGAGGAGAGTCTGTCGAGGAGGATGGAGTGAGAGATGGTGTCAAAGGCTGCACTGAGGTCAAGCAGGAGGAGGATGGCGAGTGAACCGGAGTCAGCAGAGAGAAGAAGGTCATTGCATATTTTGAGGAGGGCAGTTTCGGTACTATGGAGGGGACGGAAGCCAGATTGAAATTGTTCGTAGAGCTTATTGGAGGAAAGATGGGTGTGAAGTTGAGCAGCTACTGTTTTCTCTAGAAGTTTGGAGATGAACGGAAGGTTTGATATGGGACGAAAGTTGTTCAAGTCGCAGGGATCAGAGCCAGGTTTCTTCAGTATGGGAGTGACAGCAGCAGTTTTGAGATGAGATGGTACAATGCCAGTAGAGAGGGAAGTTTGAATAATGTTAGTGATGAGAGGGGAGAGGGCCGGGATAGAAGCTTTGACTAAAACAGTAGGGAGAGGGTCAAGTTGACAAGTAGAGGATTTGGACTTCTGGATTAAGATGGAGACTTGGTGGACAGATGGGGATGTAAATGCAGAGAGTAGGTGGGTAGGAACCGGGGAGAATGGAGAAGGAGGGATAGGAGCAGCTGAAGGGGTGAGTTGCTGGTGGATAAGTTGGATTTTGGATGTAAAAAATGAGGCCAGAGTATTACAAAAATCAGTGGAATAGAGATGTGAGGGAAGAGTGTCAGCAGGTTTAGTGAGTTTAGAAATGAGTGAAAAGAGTGATCTGGGGTTGCCTTCATTGGAACTGATTAATCCAGAGTAGAAGGTTGATTTGGCTTTGGATATTGAGTTCTTGTAATGGAGAAAGTGGGTAGTGTACATTTCTTTATGAATGGCGAGTCCAGTTTTTCTATATAATCTTTCAAGTTGACGGCCTTTTGATTTAAGTTGTCTGAGGGTAGGGGTAAACCAGGGTGCTGTTTGGTTGAAGGAGACAGTTCGGGTTTTGAGTGGGGCCAGGATATTGAGAATGTTATGGAGATTTGTATTGTAGTGTGTCAAAAACTCATCTGTTGTAGAAAGACAATCAGTACTGGGGAGGTTGTTGATAAGTGATTCTAAATTGTCCGGGTTAATGTCCTTGATTTTACGGAAATGTATAATGCGTTGTGGGTTGGATTTGAAAAATGACAGGTTAACATTGAATGAAAGCAATAGATGATCTGTGTATGGGAGGAGATCGGTTTTACAGTTTGTTGGTGATAATCCAATACAGCAGATCAAGTCCAGAATATGTCCTTTACTGTGTGTGGGAAAGTTGACATACTGTTGAAAACCAAAACTGTCCAGGCAGGAGGTAAAGTCTTTGGTGAGTGAGTTATTGATATTGTCCATGTGTATATTAAAATCTCCTAAGAGAATCACATTTGGTGATAGTGTATACAGATGAGTGATGAGTGTAGTAATGTCAGTGATAAAATTCTTGTTTGGTTTTGGTGGACGGTAAATAGTGGCAATCAGTGTGGGAGTTGATCCAGAGAGCTGTATAACTGTCGCTTCAAAAGATAAAAAAGCAGGCACATTTACAGGTGCAAATTTCCAATCCTCGCGCAGAATCATCGCGAGGCCGCCTCCCCTCCCAGTCGTGCGCGGCACAGCGTGATAAACAAAGCCCGGTGGAGTAGCTTCATTAAGAGTACCATAATCATTTGGCTGCTGCCAGGTCTCAGTCAGACACAGAATGTCAAACTCACGGTCTGTCAGGAGGTCGTGGACGAACTGGCCCTTGCTCGTAAGGGAGCGGATGTTCAATAGGCCAACGTTGACAGCAGTGCAGCTGCGAGCGACCGCGATGCTATCCGACCTCGGGACGCGTGTCAACACAGAGGCATCCGCACGGCGTCCGGTGTTCTTCCGTGGGCGGCGAGCGGTGGACCAGAACGACCTGATGGAGCTGGAGTTGTCGTATTGATAGTTTCGGCGTGAGCCCCGGTGAGTGCACCTTCGCCGGGGCACGTAAAGGATGTCCGGGTGTTGGAGCAGAGCAGGCGGTGGTGGACCGTGTGGATTAAAGTTGAGTTTGAGCTCAGTGGCTGCATATTGGTGAAGCGCTTCCAATGAGTGGTGGAAAACACACAGAGCGAACCAGCAGAAAGCAAGCCACTCACAGCTGATCGACATAGCCGGACCGGAGTAATGAAGTCGGGAAGCAGCAACAGTTAGTGGGTAAGCTAGCCGCTAGCCGCAACTCAACGACAACTCAATACTCGATGACAGGTAATGACAGTTCGGCCGATCGAGTGTGGATTGATCATTGTTCACTCGGTGACCATAAAAGCAGGTCGACATAAAATATGTCGGCTATAAAAGATAAAACATTGACATAAAAATGGACTTAAAAATCAAAAAATCACGGGGAGTAGCGGCGTCCAAAATTCGCCAGCGTTCACTCCGGAAGTGACGTCGATGTCCCAGAGGACATCTCACAAGCACAATCGCAAAGATCGCCAACGATTTAGTGAACGAGTGAGCGTTTTGTGGCTGACATGTTCATAAATAAGCGTCAAAATGATCTTACTAGGGAACTAGTGGGCGTTTTGTGGCTTACATGTTCACTAGTAAGCGTCAAAATTACCTTACTAGTGAACCAGTGAGCGTTTTGTGGCTTACATGTTCACTAGTAAGCGTCAAAATGACCTTACTAGTGAACTAGTGAGCGTTTTGTGGCTTACATGTTCACTAGTAAGCGTCAAAATGATCTTACTAGTGAACTAGTGGGCGTTCTGTGGCTTACATGTTCACTAGAAGCCTCAAAATTATCTTACTAGTGAACTAGCGGGCGTTTTGTGGCTTACATGTCAACTAGTAAGCCTCAAAATGATCTTACTAGTGAACTAGTGGGCACATTTATGGCCTTACATGTTCACTAGTAAGCGTCAAAATGACCTTACTAGTGAACTAGTGGGCAATATGGAATAAATACTCAAAGGGCTTGCCAGGCAAGCCCATTGAGTATTTAAAGGGTTCAAAGGGCTTGCCTGGCAAGCCCTTATGAGTATTTATTCATCCGTAATGGTATTGTAGACCAATGAGAGCACGTCCGACAGACACGTGGACTTCGGGCGGCCAATCATGATGCATTTCGAGCCAAGCCCCAACAAAAACGGAGGAGAAAACTTTCAGACGCTTTGAAAGCTTTTGGGGTACATATTACTCTTGTTGTTACACAAAATTTTGTTTTACGATTATTTTAGGCGGTAACGTTATGGTGTAAATGTCAAATACGTGGTCAATTTATCAAGATGAAGCCTGCTTAAAAATTTGCTCCAACAATTTTGGAGATGTGTCTGACTTTGACAGCAATGGCGGCAGTTCAACGCTGACAGTCGCAGTCGGGTGCAGATTTATTTCGGCAGGACTTTCTAAAATCTGCCGTTTGCTCTGACAGTTCTCTGTCTGACAGTCACATTTTGTCTTATTACTCACAAGCTAATTGACATTTAAAAAAAGAGTTAATGTTTGGAACACGATTTTGCTCTTACTGTTTGCTGCCTTAGTTCGTTTGAAATATTCGCTTCCTGCATTACATGAAGTACATTTTTTAATATTCACAAGACTGTAACTGTGCATTATAAATAATGTCACATTTGCACTATGTTTTACTGGATCTACAACTAAACTAGGTCCTCGTTTCTGGGAGAGTCCACAGCACCTCCTGTATCACAACCATTCTGCCGGCACACCTTCAGCAGCACGATGTTTCTAACGGGAGCTGGAGGGTGATCAGCTTCATTGAAGAACAGGAGGAGGAGAGGCACAACGTTTGTCATTTGTGATATGTTTTTAGACTTTTCTCCTAACTAAAAAAACTATGTTTTGTTAATTTCTTGATATAGTTCTTGTATTTAAATATTTTAACAATCAAATATTTTTCAACTGTGTTTTAGATATGAATTGTATGAAATAAATCAGTGAAGCCCCATTCAAATTCTACTCTATCTAATCTGCTCGATCACACTGCTGTCAACCTGCTGTACCTCCAAACTCCTTGGCTTACTCGCAGTTGGAGGGTTCCCCCCGAACGGGGGGACAAATCAAGGAACCAATCCCTGCACCCCGAACGGGGTGCCCTTACGGCCGTTTTTTTTTCTTTTCGGCTAACCGCCCCCTGAACCTGGCAGGGTGGCGGGCGGACCTTTTGCTCCAGGCGGGGGACATAGAGACAAATCCGGGGCCCACACAGACACTCTCACGCACGCAACAAACACACACACAACAAACTACCTGGATATGCGACATTTGCACACAACAGATTACAAGAAGACAGACATCCTTCAGATGCAACCACCACACACCACACTGGGTACACAAACATTGCACAAACATAAACACTAGACAATACAACATAACATGGAAATGCAGACTACATCCCAAAACACCACCACGAACAACAACACCTCGTAGGACACCAACAGGCAGCAGAGCACAAACAGACCAAAACAACACACTCGCCTCACCAACACTACCCTCAAACGCAACACGGACAGACAACTCCAACAGAGATACAACAAACACAAGACCACCCCCCCAAACCTGGACCTGCAATAGCTGCAATAGAATCATCACACGCAGACAAACCTCACTCAGATGCAACTCAACACACCCACACTGGATACACAGACATTGCTCCGGCATCACCACCCGCCAATACACAAACACGTGGACATGCAGAACACACACGCAAACAACAAACACCCCAACACCACAACCCCCGAACAACCCACAAAGAACAACACCCACCAACAAAAACAACAAACACACACTGACCATACTACAAATAAACATCAACGGCATCCAAAACAAGAAAACAGAACTAGAAGAACTCGCCTCACAACAGCACGCAGACATCATCACCATACAAGAAACCAAACTAGAAAAACAACACAACACACCTCGTCTCACCAACTACACCAGCATTAGGAAAGACAGAGAACACAAGGGAGGAGGAGGACTGCTCACATACATTCACAAATCAGTCACATTCACTCCCATGAACATCCCCAACAACATTAACACCAACACTACAGAAATTCAAACCGTAAAGATTCACATAACCAACCACAAAAGACTACACATATGCAACATGTATATACCCCCCAGAGATACCACCCGACCAGACCACGCCACAGAAGACACAGACATCACCAACACCTTCCAATACATAAACTCGCTGAACAACACCATTCTAACCGCAGACATCAACGCTCACTCAACACAATGGCACTCTCCCTACGACGACCACAGAGGCACCCTCATTGCAGACATACTACAGAACTCCCAACAAATCACTCTAAACGCAAACACACCTACCAGAAAACCTACAAACATCAACCAACAACCAACATCACCGGACATCACAACAGCCAGCAACAGCATCACAAACAGAACAACATGGACCACAATACACGCACTCAGTTCAGACCACCTTCCTATCAAAATCACACACAACACGCGTGCTCCTTTCCGCCTACAACAACACCTTCAAACTTACACAAATTACAGGAAAGCAGACTGGGAAGGATACACCTCTGAAATAGAATCAGCACTGGAGAACTTAACCATACCTGACAACATCCACACAGCCAACACCATGCTCACAAACCTCATACTTACAGCAGACAAACACCACATACCCCACGGAAAAATAAAAAGCAAATCACTTCTCCTACCACAACACATCAGAACACTCATCAGCCAAAGAAACGACATCAGACAACAAAACCACCAAGACCCACGCATCACAGACCTAAACAAAGAAATAGACAAACAAATCCAAAAACACAAACAAGAGCTATGGAAAGAACACTTAACGGATGCATGGAACCACAGACACAAACAATACATACTCTGGAACACAGTAACAAGACTATCTAACAGAACAAAGAACAAAAAGCACCAGAAAACACCACAATACAGTTCGGACAACACACGGCAATATCCAACAAACAGAAAGCACGAGCATTCAACAAACAATTCACCAACATAATACAACACAAAACCAACAGAACATACAGACAACTACAACGCAAAATACGAAAACTCAACACCACGCCCATAACCATCACAGAACAACAAGTCAAACAAGCACTACAACGCTCCAAAAACAACAACTCCACAGGCCCAGACAACATAAACATCAGACATCTGAAACACCTAGGCCCCAAAGCAATAACACTACTCACACACACTTACAACACATCACTCAACACCAACACCATCCCCGCAATATGGAAGACTGCAAAAATAATCCCAATACCAAAACCCAACAAAAACCACGCACTCGGCCCATCCTACAGACCAATAGCACTACTCAGCCCAATAGCCAAAACAATGGAAAAGGTAATACTACCCTTCATTACCAACAACACTCAACTACCCTCTCACCAACACGGCTTCCGAAAACAACACTCCACAACCACAGCACTACACCACATACACAACATCATAGCCACAGGTTTCAATCAACAAAAACCACCACAACGAACAGTTGCCATAGGCCTAGACATGTCCAAAGCCTTTGACACGGTAAACCTACACACACTCACAAACAAACTCAACAACACTAACACCCCAAACATCATCATCAAATACATCTTCAACTACATAAGGGGACGCAGACAATACACTCAATACCGGGGGGAAACATCAGAACACAGAAACACGAAAACGGGGGTACCACAGGGGGGAGTACTTTCACCAACACTATTCAACATATACATGGCAGACTTACCACAACCACCTCCAAATGTACACACAGTTACATATGCAGACGACATCACCATTCTATCCACACATGTCAAACCACAACAGGCACAACAACAAGTACAAAAATATCTCCACGACATATACAACTGGACAAAACAGAACCAACTCACACTCAACGCAGACAAAACCACCACCACTCTGTTCACACCGGATCCGGCAGAATACAGCAACAGACTCACTTTACAAATAGATAACACCACCCTACCCACAGTCCGCGAACCCAAAATACTGGGATTAACATGGGACCCCAAACTCACCTTCTCAAAACACACACAACACACTCTAACCCGCGCCAAGCAATCAAACAAAATACTTAAAGCCTTAACAACCACTCACTGGGGAAAATCCAAAGAAACTATACTCACCACATACAAAGCAACCACACTCACACGCCTCGAATACGCAAACACTATATGGTCACCAACACTATCGGACACAAACAAGACAAAACTCCAGACCACACAGAACACCGCATTCAGAATAGCAACAGGATGCACACAAGACACAAACATACAACACTTGCATGAGGAAACAAAAACTCTCCCACTGAACACCCATCTAAAACTACACGCATCGCAAATCAGACAAAAAGCCCAACACCCAACCCACCCACTACACCCACTCACTCAACAACCACCACCACCCAGACAAAAGAAACAAACAATCTTCCACAACAACAACTACACACACAACAAAGACACAGCACCACAGGACACCAACAACGACACCATAAAACAGAACATGAAAGACATACACACCCACTTTGTACAAACACACTTGGACACCAGACAACACAACAAAGTAATACATGCACCAGCACCAGAAATAGACCCATCAGAGCAAGACCTACCACACAGAACCAGACAACTCCTAGCACAACTCCGAACCAACAAATCACCAGCCCTCCACTCCTACCTACACAACATTACACCGGACACACACCCAACACCACTCTGTGCGCTATGCGGCACGCAAGTGCACGACACACAACACCTGTTCACCTGCACAAACATACCCACCACACTGACTCCGGAGGACCTCTGGCGAAACCCAAGCGGAGTGGCGGCCCTGCTCGCCCGCTGGGCGGAGGAGGGGGGTCTGGGGATCCGGGAGACGGAGTGAGGGCCCGGTCCCCCAATGTCGGGGCACGGGTGGGGTCGACAACAACAACAACATAAAAAAAGACTTCCCCTTTAAATATTCCTGCTGCATAATATATCTCCTTTCCTTTCGTAAAGGATGGTCAGAACCTTTCCTAAGCATTATTAAAATTTAGACGATCTTTGCTCCAGGTGCTACCGGCTCATCTCACTCGGTTAGGATAGGAAAGGAAAGTTCCTATGCCAAAACGATAATCCAAAAAGGGCCCCTGTTGGTGGATAATCAGGCCATGGGAGGTGTGAGTAAATTGTGAGGGGGTGTTGGCTGGAGCTAGAAATAATTTTGGTGTCTTGTCCCTGCAGTAGGTTCATTAAAAGAGCAACCAGTGTTTTCACCACCATGGTCGGATCTTACTCTGGAGGGTAACCCATGCAGGCAGGTGGCTTGGACAAAATATTTCAACACTGTCAAAGCTGTGTTGTCTGTGCTCCAGTTGAAGGTACGTTATTAGCCTGGAATTCCCATCAATGCCGGCATGTGTCACAAACCCCCACCTGTAAAACAAACATGAAAAGAATAATGATTAAATACAAGAAAACAATCAAGTTTCATATCTTGTTTGAAATATCATCTCGGTAGAGAAGGTATTGCTGTGCACTTAAGACTACATGGAGGCAATTTGGAGTTTGTGTAACTTGGATATACAAATGATAAAATTCAATTTAATCTGTGCTGTCCATACAATATGGCTTTCTAATGCTCCCACGAGTACAAATATAAGATGATCCCTTATTACCGAATGAGACGCATATGCCCATCTATGTGCCATAAACTATTGGGGAATGGCACATAGTATGTTCTTCTAGCCACAGTCTGGCTCCATCTCTGGGCTGCAGCAGCTGGCTCAATACGGTTGAGGATTTCTCGAACTCTTTTTCTTTGTACTACAATACCATCAGCACGCAGGTATGCCCTCATCATCTGCAACAGGTTCATAAAACAACACAATAAAGAAAGTACACTTTCACAATGAATATAATGATATATACATGAAGGGACAAGAGTATGTAGAGGAACACTTGCTTCCGAGCCTGATCTGGGAAATTGGCTGTGCAATCTTCTGACATGCTCTTCCAGGTCAACATCATGAATGGGAGTAAATCTATTTCTGGCTGAAATCTGAAAAAACTTCATTTTTTTATGCAGGTATGAAGAGGAACAACACAACATCTCAGTGATGGCTCTCACTGTAAAGCCCTGAGTGGGGAGCAGTTCAATTTGATCCCTTGTAATGTCAAGTGCTGGTCTTCCTCGTCTACCTAAAGTATGGAAATAAAAGGATTAAGGAATTCAAGCAAACGAATCACTACGTGTTTTTTATATACTGTATACAGTACAGGCATATAGACACAGATGTACATAAAAGTATATGCAGCTTCAAAACCACGAGCAGCTATTTTCTCTAACCATTTTACTCAAGAAAAAAATAATTCAAACTTATAATTGAATAACTAAAAGATCACTAGTTATTGCTTAAAAGTGTACAGCCATCGCGTTACTTAATAGTCTACTGATTTGCAGGAAAACCACTGGTATAAAACGACGTTTGACAGGGTGATAGAAGGTAAGTCACAGCAAGTCGTCAGTAAAACCCGTGTGTAGTTCGAATAAAAATACATACGAAAAACCAATGACAAAAAATGGTAGCCATTTTACCTGTGTGCAAACGATGTGCCACATGGGAACAAACACGTTCACCATTAGGAGTGGGTCCCGCAATGATGACAGATCGCAGATCTATTGGACTTTGAATCAAACTTTGAATAGTATCAGCGCTAAACTGGTCACTAACTCTTCTTAAATTAGCAATTGAAATGTTTATCGCGCGTGCTTCACTTTCACCGGCAGACCCTTGATGACAGGCACTCTCTATTGCCCTGCACCTTCGCCGAATACGTCTCAGGACACTGTCCGCCATTGTTGTTTTAAAAAACTAAGTGGGCACAGAATTTCCAAAATCATGAGCCCTGACTGGTGGGATGACACTATTTTGAAACGTACAGCCAATAGGATACCGTTACATGTTTTCGTAATCATCCTTATTTGCATTTAATGCAAGTACAGTGTAATGTCACTAGCACTACAAGTGGGCACATTTATGGCCTTACATGTTCACTAGTAAGCGTCAAAATCATCTTACCAGTGAACTAGTGGGCACATTTATGGCCTTAAATGTTCAGAAGTAAGCGTCAAAATAATCTTATTAGTGAACTAGGGGGCGTTTTGCGGCTTACATGTTCACTAGTAAGCGTCAAAATGACCTTACCAGTGAACTAGTGAGCGTTTTGTGGCTTACATGTTCACTAGTAAGCGTCAAAATGACCTTACTAGTAAACTAGTGAGCGTTTTGTGGCTTACATGTTCACTAGTAAGCGTCAAAATGATCTTACTAGTGAACTATTGGGCATTTTGTGGCTTACATGTTCACTAGTAAGCCTCAAAATGATCTTACTAGTGAACTAGTAGGCGATGTGTGGCTTACATGTCAACTAGTAAGCCTCAAAATGAACTTACTAGTGAACTAGTGGGCACATTTATGGCCTTACATGTTCACTAGTAAGCGTCAAAATGATCTTACTAGTGAACTAGTGGGCGTTTTGTGGCTTACATGTTCACTAGTAAGCGTCAAAATGACCTTACTAGTGAACTAGTGGGCGTTTTGTGGCTTACATGTTCACTAGTAAGCGTCAAAATGATCTTTTTAGTGAACGAGTGAGCGTTTTGTGGCTGACATGTTCATAAATAAGCGTCAAAATGATCTTACTAGGGAACTAGTGGGCGTTTTGTGGCTTACATGTTCACTAGTAAGCGTCAAAATTACCTTACTAGTGAACCAGTGAGCGTTTTGTGGCTTACATGTTCACTAGTAAGCGTCAAAATGACCTTACTAGTGAACTAGTGAGCGTTTTGTGGCTTACATGTTCACTAGTAAGCGTCAAAATGATCTTACTAGTGAACTAGTGGGCGTTCTGTGGCTTACATGTTCACTAGAAGCCTCAAAATTATCTTACTAGTGAACTAGCGGGCGTTTTGTGGCTTACATGTCAACTAGTAAGCCTCAAAATGATCTTACTAGTGAACTAGTGGGCACATTTATGGCCTTACATGTTCACTAGTAAGCGTCAAAATGACCTTACTAGTGAACTAGTGGGCAATATGGAATAAATACTCAAAGGGCTTGCCAGGCAAGCCCTTTGAGTATTTATTCATCCGTGATGGTATTGTAGACCAATGAGAGCACGTCCGACAGACACGTGGACTTCGGGCGGCCAATCATGATGCATTTCGAGCCAAGCCCCAACAAAAACGGAGGAGAAAACTTTCAGACGCTTTGAAAGCTTTTGGGGTACATATTACTCTTGTTGTTACACAAAATTTTGTTTTACGATTATTTTAGGCGGTAACGTTATGGTGTAAATGTCAAATACGTGGTCAATTTATCAAGATGAAGCCTGCTTAAAAATTTGCTCCAACAATTTTGGAGATGTGTCTGACTTTGACAGCAATGGCGGCAGTTCAACGCTGACAGTCGCAGTCGGGTGCAGATTTATTTCGGCAGGACTTTCTAAAATCTGCCGTTTGCTCTGACAGTTCTCTGTCTGACAGTCACATTTTGTTTTATTACTCACAAGCTAATTGACATTTAAAAAAAGAGTTAATGTTTGGAACACGATTTTGCTCTTACTGTTTGCTGCCTTAGTTCGTTTGAAATATTCGCTTCCTGCATTACATGAAGTACATTTTTTAATATTCACAAGACTGTAACTGTGCATTATAAATAATGTCACATTTGCACTATGTTTTACTGGATCTACAACTAAACTAGGTCCTCGTTTCTGGGAGAGTCCACAGCACCTCCTGTATCACAACCATTCTGCCGGCACACCTTCAGCAGCACGATGTTTCTAACGGGAGCTGGAGGGTGATCAGCTTCATTGAAGAACAGGAGGAGGAGAGGCACAACGTTTGTCATTTGTGATATGTTTTTAGACTTTTCTCCTAACTAAAAAAACTATGTTTTGTTAATTTCTTGATATAGTTCTTGTATTTAAATATTTTAACAATCAAATATTTTTCAACTGTATTTTATATATGAATTGTATGAAATAAATCAGTGAAGCCCCATTCAAATTCTACTCTATCTAATCTGCTCGATCACACTGCTGTCAACCTGCTGTACCTCCAAACTCCTTGGCTTACTCGCAGTTGGAGGGTTCCCCCCGAACGGGGGGACAAATCAAGGAACCAATCCCTGCACCCCGAACGGGGTGCCCTTACGGCCGTTTTTTTTTTTTTTTCGGCTAACCGCCCCCTGAACCTGGCAGGGTGGCGGGCGGACCTTTTGCTCCAGGCGGGGGACATAGAGACAAATCCGGGGCCCACACAGACACTCTCACGCACGCAACAAACACACACACAACAAACTACCTGGACATGCGACATTTGCACACAACAGATTACAAGAAGACAGACATCCTTCAGATGCAACCACCACACACCACACTGGGTACACAAACATTGCACAAACATAAACACTAGACAATACAACATAACATGGAAATGCAGACTACATCCCAAAACACCACCACGAACAACAACACCTCGTAGGACACCAACAGGCAGCAGAGCACAAACAGACCAAAACAACACACTCGCCTCACCAACACTACCCTCAAACGCAACACGGACAGACAACTCCAACAGAGATACAACAAACACAAGACCACCCCCCCAAACCTGGACCTGCAATAGCTGCAATAGAATCATCACACGCAGACAAACCTCACTCAGATGCAACTCAACACACCCACACTGGATACACAGACATTGCTCCGGCATCACCACCCGCCAATACACAAACACGTGGACATGCAGAACACACACGCAAACAACAAAAACCCCAACACCACAACCCCCGAACAACCCACAAAGAACAACACCCACCAACAAAAACAACAATCACACACTGACCATACTACAAATAAACATCAACGGCATCCAAAACAAGAAAACAGAACTAGAAGAACTCGCCTCACAACAGCACGCAGACATCATCACCATACAAGAAACCAAACTAGAAAAACAACACAACACACCTCGTCTCACCAACTACACCAGCATTAGGAAAGACAGAGAACACAAGGGAGGAGGAGGACTGCTCACATACATTCGAAAATCAGTCACATTCACTCCCATGAACATCCCCAACAACATTAACACCAACACTACGGAAATTCAATCCGTAAAGATTCACATAACCAACCACAAAAGACTACACATATGCAACATGTATATACCCCCCAGAGATACCACCCGACCAGACCACGCCACAGAAGACACAGACATCACCAACACCTTCCAATACATGAACTCGCTGAACAACACCATTCTAACCGCAGACATCAACGCTCACTCAACACAATGGCACTCTCCCTACGACGACCACAGAGGCACCCTCATTGCAGACATACTACAGAACTCCCAACAAATCACTCTAAACGCAAACACACCTACCAGAAAACCTACAAACATCAACCAACAACCAACATCACCGGACATCACAACAGCCAGCAACAGCATCACAAACAGAACAACATGGACCACAATACACGCACTCAGTTCAGACCACCTTCCTATCAAAATCACACACAACACGCGTGCTCCTTTCCGCCTACAACAACACCTTCAAACTTACACAAATTACAGGAAAGCAGACTGGGAAGGATACACCTCTGAAATAGAATCAGCACTGGAGAACTTAACCATACCTGACAACATCCACACAGCCAACACCATGCTCACAAACCTCATACTTACAGCAGACAAACACCACATACCCCACGGAAAAATAAAAAGCAAATCACTTCTCCTACCACAACACATCAGAACACTCATCAGCCAAAGAAACGACATCAGACAACAAAACCAGCAAGACCCACGCATCACAGACCTAAACAAAGAAATAGACAAACAAATCCAAAAACACAAACAAGAGCTATGGAAAGAACACTTAACGGATGCATGGAACCACAGACACAAACAATACATACTCTGGAACACAGTAACAAGACTATCTAACAAAGAACAAAAAGCACCAGAAAACACCAACATACAGTTCGGACAACACACGGCAATATCCAACAAACAGAAAGCACGAGCATTCAACAAACAATTCACCAACATAATACAACACAAAACCAACAGAACATACAGACAACTACAACGCAAAATACGAAAACTCAACACCACGCCCATAACCATCACAGAACAACAAGTCAAACAAGCACTACAACGCTCCAAAAACAACAACTCCACAGGCCCAGACAACATAAACATCAGACATCTGAAACACCTAGGCCCCAAAGCAATAACACTACTCACACACACTTACAACACATCACTCAACACTAACACCATCCCCGCAATATGGAAGACTGCAAAAATAATCCCAATACCAAAACCCAACAAAAACCACGCACTCGGCCCATCCTACAGACCAATAGCACTACTCAGCCCAATAGCCAAAACAATGGAAAAGGTAATACTACCCTTCATTACCAACAACACTCAACTACCCTCTCACCAACACGGCTTCCGAAAACAACACTCCACAACCACAGCACTACACCACATACACAACATCATAGCCACAGGTTTCAATCAACAAAAACCACCACAACGAACAGTTGCCATAGCCCTAGACATGTCCAAAGCCTTTGACACGGTAAACCTACACACACTCACAAACAAACTCAACAACACTAACACCCCAAACATCATCATCAAATACATCTTCAACTACATAAGGGGACGCAGACAATACACTCAATACCGGGGGGAAACATCAGAACACAGAAACACGAAAACGGGGGTACCACAGGGGGGAGTACTTTCACCAACACTATTCAACATATACATGGCAGACTTACCACAACCACCTCCAAATGTACACACAGTTACATATGCAGACGACATCACCATTCTATCCACACATGTCAAACCACAACAGGCACAACAACAAGTACAAAAATATCTCCACGACATATACAACTGGACAAAACAGAACCAACTCACACTCAACGCAGACAAAACCACCACCACTCTGTTCACACCGGATCCGGCAGAATACAGCAACAGACTCACTTTACAAATAGATAACACCACCCTACCCACAGTCCGCGAACCCAAAATACTGGGATTAACATGGGACCCCAAACTCACCTTCTCAAAACACACACAACACACTCTAACCCGCGCCAAGCAATCAAACAAAATACTTAAAGCCTTAACAACCACTCACTGGGGAAAATCCAAAGAAACTATACTCACCACATACAAAGCAACCACACTCACACGCCTCGAATACGCAAACACTATATGGTCACCAACACTATCGGACACAAACAAGACAAAACTCCAGACCACACAGAACACCGCACTCAGAATAGCAACAGGATGCACACAAGACACAAACATACAACACTTGCATGAGGAAACAAAAACTCTCCCACTGAACACCCATCTAAAACTACACGCATCGCAAATCAGACAAAAAGCCCAACACCCAACCCACCCACTACACCCACTCACTCAACAACCACCACCACCCAGACAAAAGAAACAAACAATCTTCCACAACAACAACTACACACACAACAAAGACACAGCACCACAGGACACCAACAACGACACCATAAAACAGAACATGAAAGACATACACACCCACTTTGTACAAACACACTTGGACACCAGACAACACAACAAAGTAATACATGCACCAGCACCAGAAATAGACCCATCAGAGCAAGACCTACCACACAGAACCAGACAACTCCTAGCACAACTCCGAACCAACAAATCACCAGCCCTCCACTCCTACCTACACAACATTACACCGGACACACACCCAACACCACTCTGTGCGCTATGCGGCACGCAAGTGCACGACACACAACACCTGTTCACCTGCACAAACATACCCACCACACTGACTCCGGAGGACCTCTGGCGAAACCCAAGCGGAGTGGCGGCCCTGCTCGCCCGCTGGGCGGAGGAGGGGGGTCTGGGGATCCGGGAGACGGAGTGAGGGCCCGGTCCCCCAATGTCGGGGCACGGGTGGGGTCGACAACAACAACAACAACAACATAAAAAAAGACTTCCCCTTTAAATATTCCTGCTGCATAATATATCTCCTTTCCTTTCGTAAAGGATGGTCAGAACCTTTCCTAAGCATTATTAAAATTTAGACGATCTTTGCTCCAGGTGCTACCGGCTCATCTCACTCGGTTAGGATAGGAAAGGAAAGTTCCTATGCCAAAACGATAATCCAAAAAGGGCCCCTGTTGGTGGATAATCAGGCCTTGGGAGGTGTGAGTAAATTGTGAGGGGGTGTTGGCTGGAGCTAGAAATAATTTTGGTGTCTTGTCCCTGCAGTAGGTTCATTAAAAGAGCAACCAGTGTTTTCACCACCATGGTCGGATCTTACTCTGGAGGGTAACCCATACAGGCAGGTGGCTTGGACAAAATATTTCAACACTGTCAAAGCTGTGTTGTCTGTGCTCCAGTTGAAGGTACGTTATTAGCCTGGAATTCCCATCAATGCCGGCATGTGTCACAAACCCCCACCTGTAAAACAAACATGAAAAGAATAATGATTAAATACAAGAAAACAATCAAGTTTCATATCTTGTTTGAAATATCATCTCGGTAGAGAAGGTATTGCTGTGCACTTAAGACTACATGGAGGCAATTTGGAGTTTGTGTAACTTGGATATACAAATGATAAAATTCAATTTAATCTGTGCTGTCCATACAATATGGCTTTCTAATGCTCCCACGAGTACAAATATAAGATGATCCCTTATTACCGAATGAGACGCATATGCCCATCTATGTGCCATAAACTATTGGGGAATGGCACATAGTATGTTCTTCTAGCCACAGTCTGGCTCCATCTCTGGGCTGCAGCAGCTGGCTCAATACGGTTGAGGATTTCTCGAACTCTTTTTCTTTGTACTACAATACCATCAGCACGCAGGTATGCCCTCATCATCTGCAACAGGTTCATAAAACAACACAATAAAGAAAGTACACTTTCACAATGAATATAATGATATATACATGAAGGGACAAGAGTATGTAGAGGAACACTTGCTTCCGAGCCTGATCTGGGAAATTGGCTGTGCAATCTTCTGACATGCTCTTCCAGGTCAACATCATGAATGGGAGTAAATCTATTTCTGGCTGAAATCTGAAAAAACTTCATTTTTTTATGCAGGTATGAAGAGGAACAACACAACATCTCAGTGATGGCTCTCACTGTAAAGCCCTGAGTGGGGAGCAGTTCAATTTGATCACTTGTAATGTCAAGTGCTGGTCTTCCTCGTCTACCTAAAGTATGGAAATAAAAGGATTAAGGAATTCAAGCAAACGAATCACTACGTGTTTTTTATATACTGTATACAGTACAGGCATATAGACACAGATGTACATAAAAGTATATGCAGCTTCAAAACCACGAGCAGCTATTTTCTCTAACCATTTTACTCAAGAAAAAAATAATTCAAACTTATAATTGAATAACTAAAAGATCACTAGTTATTGCTTAAAAGTGTACAGCCATCGCGTTACTTAATAGTCTACTGATTTGCAGGAAAACCACTGGTATAAAACGACGTTTGACAGGGTGATAGAAGGTAAGTCACAGCAAGTCGTCAGTAAAACCCGTGTGTAGTTCGAATAAAAATACATACGAAAAACCAATGACAAAAAATGGTAGCCATTTTACCTGTGTGCAAACGATGTGCCACATGGGAACAAACACGTCCACCATTAGGAGTGGGTCCCGCAATGATGACAGATCGGAGATCTATTGGACTTTGAATCAAACTTTGAATAGTATCAGCGCTAAACTGGTCACTAACTCTTCTTAAATTAGCAATTGAAATGTTTATCGCGCGTGCTTCACTCTCACCGGCAGACCCTTGATGACAGGCACTCTCTATTGCCCTGCACCTTCGCCGAATACGTCTCAGGACACTGTCCGCCATTGTTGTTTTAAAAAACTAAGTGGGCACAGAATTTCCAAAATCATGAGCCCTGACTGGTGGGATGACACTATTTTGAAACGTACAGCCAATAGGATACCGTTACATGTTTTCGTAATCATCCTTATTTGCATTTAATGCAAGTACAGTGTAATGTCACTAGCACTACAAGTGGGCACATTTATGGCCTTACATGTTCACTAGTAAGCGTCAAAATCATCTTACCAGTGAACTAGTGGGCACATTTATGGCCTTAAATGTTCAGTAGTAAGGGTCAAAATGACCTTACTAGTGAACTAGTGAGCGTTTTGTGGCTTACATGTTCACTAGTAAGCGTCAAAATGACCTTACTAGTAAACTAGTGAGCGTTTTGTGGCTTACATGTTCACTAGTAAGCGTCAAAATGATCTTACTAGTGAACTATTGGGCATTTTGTGGCTTACATGTTCACTAGTAAGCCTCAAAATGATCTTACTAGTGAACTAGTAGGCGATGTGTGGCTTACATGTCAACTAGTAAGCCTCAAAATGAACTTACTCGTGAACTCGTGGGCACATTTATGGCCTTACATGTTCACTAGTAAGCGTCAAAATGATCTTACTAGTGAACTAGTGGGCGTTTTGTGGCTTACATGTTCACTAGTAAGCGTCAAAATGACCTTACTAGTGAACTAGTGGGCGTTTTGTGGCTTACATGTTCACTAGTAAGCGTCAAAATGATCTTTTTAGTGAACGAGTGAGCGTTTTGTGGCTGACATGTTCATAAATAAGCGTCAAAATGATCTTACTAGGGAACTAGTGGGCGTTTTGTGGCTTACATGTTCACTAGTAAGCGTCAAAATTACCTTACTAGTGAACCAGTGAGCGTTTTGTGGCTTACATGTTCACTAGTAAGCGTCAAAATGACCTTACTAGTGAACTAGTGAGCGTTTTGTGGCTTACATGTTCACTAGTAAGCGTCAAAATGATCTTACTAGTGAACTAGTGGGCGTTCTGTGGCTTACATGTTCACTAGAAGCCTCAAAATTATCTTACTAGTGAACTAGCGGGCGTTTTGTGGCTTACATGTCAACTAGTAAGCCTCAAAATGATCTTACTAGTGAACTAGTGGGCACATTTATGGCCTTACATGTTCACTAGTAAGCGTCAAAATGACCTTACTAGTGAACTAGTGGGCAATATGGAATAAATACTCAAAGGGCTTGCCAGGCAAGCCCATTGAGTATTTAAAGGGTTCAAAGGGCTTGCCTGGCAAGCCCTTTGAGTATTTATTCATCCGTGATGGTATTGTAGACCAATGAGAGCACGTCCGACAGACACGTGGACTTCGGGCGGCCAATCATGATGCATTTCGAGCCAAGCCCCAACAAAAACGGAGGAGAAAACTTTCAGACGCTTTGAAAGCTTTTGGGGGACATATTACTCTTGTTGTTACACAAAATTTTGTTTTACGATTATTTTAGGCGGTAACGTTATGGTGTAAATGTCAAATACGTGGTCAATTTATCAAGATGAAGCCTGCTTAAAAATTTGCTCCAACAATTTTGGAGATGTGTCTGACTTTGACAGCAATGGCGGCAGTTCAACGCTGACAGTCGCAGTCGGGTGCAGATTTATTTCGGCAGGACTTTCTAAAATCTGCCGTTTGCTCTGACAGTTCTCTGTCTGACAGTCACATTTTGTCTTATTACTCACAAACTAATTGACATTTAAAAAAAGAGTTAATGTTTGGAACACGATTTTGCTCTTACTGTTTGCTGCCTTAGTTCGTTTGAAATATTCGCTTCCTGCATTACATGAAGTACATTTTTTAATATTCACAAGACTGTAACTGTGCATTATAAATAATGTCACATTTGCACTATGTTTTACTGGATCTACAACTAAACTAGGTCCTCGTTTCTGGGAGAGTCCACAGCACCTCCTGTATCACAACCATTCTGCCGGCACACCTTCAGCAGCACGATGTTTCTAACGGGAGCTGGAGGGTGATCAGCTTCATTGAAGAACAGGAGGAGGAGAGGCACAACGTTTGTCATTTGTGATATGTTTTTAGACTTTTCTCCTAACTAAAAAAACTATGTTTTGTTAATTTCTTGATATAGTTCTTGTATTTAAATATTTTAACAATCAAATATTTTTCAACTGTGTTTTAGATATGAATTGTATGAAATAAATCAGTGAAGCCCCATTCAAATTCTACTCTATCTAATCTGCTCGATCACACTGCTGTCAACCTGCTGTACCTCCAAACTCCTTGGCTTACTCGCAGTTGGAGGGTTCCCCCCGAACGGGGGGACAAATCAAGGAACCAATCCCTGCACCCCGAACGGGGTGCCCTTACGGCCGTTTTTTTTTCTTTTCGGCTAACCGCCCCCTGAACCTGGCAGGGTGGCGGGCGGACCTTTTGCTCCAGGCGGGGGACATAGAGACAAATCCGGGGCCCACACAGACACTCTCACGCACGCAACAAACACACACACAACAAACTACCTGGACATGCGACATTTGCACACAACAGATTACAAGAAGACAGACATCCTTCAGATGCAACCACCACACATCACACTGGGTACACAAACATTGCACAAACATAAACACTAGACAATACAACATAACATGGAAATGCAGACTACATCCCAAAACACCACCACGAACAACAACACCTCGTAGGACACCAACAGGCAGCAGAGCACAAACAGACCAAAACAACACACTCGCCTCACCAACACTACCCTCAAACGCAACACGGACAGACAACTCCAACAGAGATACAACAAACACAAGACCACCCCCCCAAACCTGGACCTGCAATAGCTGCAATAGAATCATCACACGCAGACAAACCTCACTCAGATGCAACTCAACACACCCACACTGGATACACAGACATTGCTCCGGCATCACCACCCGCCAATACACAAACACGTGGACATGCAGAACACACACGCAAACAACAAACACCCCAACACCACAACCCCCGAACAACCCACAAAGAACAACACCCACCAACAAAAACAACAAACACACACTGACCATACTACAAATAAACATCAACGGCATCCAAAACAAGAAAACAGAACTAGAAGAACTCGCCTCACAACAGCACGCAGACATCATCACCATACAAGAAACCAAACTAGAAAAACAACACAACACACCTCGTCTCACCAACTACACCAGCATTAGGAAAGACAGAGAACACAAGGGAGGAGGAGGACTGCTCACATACATTCACAAATCAGTCACATTCACTCCCATGAACATCCCCAACAACATTAACACCAACACTACAGAAATTCAAACCGTAAAGATTCACATAACCAACCACAAAAGACTACACATATGCAACATGTATATACCCCCCAGAGATACCACCCGACCAGACCACGCCACAGAAGACACAGACATCACCAACACCTTCCAATACATAAACTCGCTGAACAACACCATTCTAACCGCAGACATCAACGCTCACTCAACACAATGGCACTCTCCCTACGACGACCACAGAGGCACCCTCATTGCAGACATACTACAGAACTCCCAACAAATCACTCTAAACGCAAACACACCTACCAGAAAACCTACAAACATCAACCAACAACCAACATCACCGGACATCACAACAGCCAGCAACAGCATCACAAACAGAACAACATGGACCACAATACACGCACTCAGTTCAGACCACATTCCTATCAAAATCACACACAACACGCGTGCTCCTTTCCGCCTACAACAACACCTTCAAACTTACACAAATTACAGGAAAGCAGACTGGGAAGGATACACCTCTGAAATAGAATCAGCACTGGAGAACTTAACCATACCTGACAACATCCACACAGCCAACACCATGCTCACAAACCTCATACTTACAGCAGACAAACACCACATACCCCACGGAAAAATAAAAAGCAAATCACTTCTCCTACAACAACACATCAGAACACTCATCAGCCAAAGAAACGACATCAGACAACAAAACCACCAAGACCCACGCATCACAGACCTAAACAAAGAAATAGACAAACAAATCCAAAAACACAAACAAGAGCTATGGAAAGAACACTTAACGGATGCATGGAACCACAGACACAAACAATACATACTCTGGAACACAGTAACAAGACTATCTAACAAAGAACAAAAAGCACCAGAAAACACCACAATACAGTTCGGACAACACACGGCAATATCCAACAAACAGAAAGCACGAGCATTCAACAAACAATTCACCAACATAATACAACACAAAACCAACAGAACATACAGACAACTACAACGCAAAATACGAAAACTCAACACCACGCCCATAACCATCACAGAACAACAAGTCAAACAAGCACTACAACACTCCAAAAACAACAACTCCACAGGCCCAGACAACATAAACATCAGACATCTGAAACACCTAGGCCCCAAAGCAATAACACTACTCACACACACTTACAACACATCACTCAACACCAACACCATCCCCGCAATATGGAAGACTGCAAAAATAATCCCAATACCAAAACCCAACAAAAACCACGCACTCGGCCCATCCTACAGACCAATAGCACTACTCAGCCCAATAGCCAAAACAATGGAAAAGGTAATACTACCCTTCATTACCAACAACACTCAACTACCCTCTCACCAACACGGCTTCCGAAAACAACACTCCACAACCACAGCACTACACCACATACACAACATCATAGCCACAGGTTTCAATCAACAAAAACCACCACAACGAACAGTTGCCATAGCCCTAGACATGTCCAAAGCCTTTGACACGGTAAACCTACACACACTCACAAACAAACTCAACAACACTAACACCCCAAACATCATCATCAAATACATCTTCAACTACATAAGGGGACGCAGACAATACACTCAATACCGGGGGGAAACATCAGAACACAGAAACACGAAAACGGGGGTACCACAGGGGGGAGTACTTTCACCAACACTATTCAACATATACATGGCAGACTTGCCACAACCACCTCCAAATGTACACACAGTTACATATGCAGACGACATCACCATTCTATCCACACATGTCAAACCACAACAGGCACAACAACAAGTACAAAAATATCTCCACGACATATACAACTGGACAAAACAGAACCAACTCACACTCAACGCAGACAAAACCACCACCACTCTGTTCACACCGGATCCGGCAGAATACAGCAACAGACTCACTTTACAAATAGATAACACCACCCTACCCACAGTCCGCGAACCCAAAATACTGGGATTAACATGGGACCCCAAACTCACCTTCTCAAAACACACACAACACACTCTAACCCGCGCCAAGCAATCAAACAAAATACTTAAAGCCTTAACAACCACTCACTGGGGAAAATCCAAAGAAACTATACTCACCACATACAAAGCAACCACACTCACACGCCTCGAATACGCAAACACTATATGGTCACCAACACTATCGGACACAAACAAGACAAAACTCCAGACCACACAGAACACCGCACTCAGAATAGCAACAGGATGCACACAAGACACAAACATACAACACTTGCATGAGGAAACAAAAACTCTCCCACTGAACACCCATCTAAAACTACACGCATCGCAAATCAGACAAAAAGCCCAACACCCAACCCACCCACTAGACCCACTCACTCAACAACCACCACCACCCAGACAAAAGAAACAAATAATCTTCCACAACAACAACTACACACACAACAAAGACACAGCACCACAGGACACCAACAACGACACCATAAAACAGAACATGAAAGACATACACACCCACTTTGTACAAACACACTTGGACACCAGACAACACAACAAAGTAATACATGCACCAGCACCAGAAATAGACCCATCAGAGCAAGACCTACCACACAGAACCAGACAACTCCTAGCACAACTCCGAACCAACAAATCACCAGCCCTCCACTCCTACCTACACAACATTACACCGGACACACACCCAACACCACTCTGTGCGCTATGCGGCACGCAAGTGCACGACACACAACACCTGTTCACCTGCACAAACATACCCACCACACTGACTCCGGAGGACCTCTGGCGAAACCCAAGCGGAGTGGCGGCCCTGCTCGCCCGCTGGGCGGAGGAGGGGGGTCTGGGGATCCGGGAGACGGAGTGAGGGCCCGGTCCCCCAATGTCGGGGCACGGGTGGGGTCGACAACAACAACAACAACATAAAAAAAGACTTCCCCTTTAAATATTCCTGCTGCATAATATATCTCCTTTCCTTTCGTAAAGGATGGTCAGAACCTTTCCTAAGCATTATTAAAATTTAGACGATCTTTGCTCCAGGTGCTACCGGCTCATCTCACTCGGTTAGGATAGGAAAGGAAAGTTCCTATGCCAAAATGATAATCCAAAAAGGGCCCCTGTTGGTGGATAATCAGGCCATGGGAGGTGTGAGTAAATTGTGAGGGGGTGTTGGCTGGAGCTAGAAATAATTTTGGTGTCTTGTCCCTGCAGTAGGTTCATTAAAAGAGCAACCAGTGTTTTCACCACCATGGTCAGATCTTACTCTGGAGGGTAACCCATACAGGCAGGTGGCTTGGACAAAATATTTCAACACTGTCAAAGCTGTGTTGTCTGTGCTCCAGTTGAAGGTACGTTATTAGCCTGGAATTCCCATCAATGCCGGCATGTGTCACAAACCCCCACCTGTAAAACAAACATGAAAAGAATAATGATTAAATACAAGAAAACAATCAAGTTTCATATCTTGTTTGAAATATCATCTCGGTAGAGAAGGTATTGCTGTGCACTTAAGACTACATGGAGGCAATTTGGAGTTTGTGTAACTTGGATATACAAATGATAAAATTCAATTTAATCTGTGCTGTCCATACAATATGGCTTTCTAATGCTCCCACGAGTACAAATATAAGATGATCCCTTATTACCGAATGAGACGCATATGCCCATCTATGTGCCATAAACTATTGGGGAATGGCACATAGTATGTTCTTCTAGCCACAGTCTGGCTCCATCTCTGGGCTGCAGCAGCTGGCTCAATACGGTTGAGGATTTCTCGAACTCTTTTTCTTTGTACTACAATACCATCAGCACGCAGGTATGCCCTCATCATCTGCAACAGGTTCATAAAACAACACAATAAAGAAAGTACACTTTCACAATGAATATAATGATATATACATGAAGGGACAAGAGTATGTAGAGGAACACTTGCTTCCGAGCCTGATCTGGGAAATTGGCTGTGCAATCTTCTGACATGCTCTTCCAGGTCAACATCATGAATGGGAGTAAATCTATTTCTGGCTGAAATCTGAAAAAACTTCATTTTTTTATGCAGGTATGAAGAGGAACAACACAACATCTCAGTGATGGCTCTCACTGTAAAGCCCTGAGTGGGGAGCAGTTCAATTTGATCCCTTGTAATGTCAAGTGCTGGTCTTCCTCGTCTACCTAAAGTATGGAAATAAAAGGATTAAGGAATTCAAGCAAACGAATCACTACGTGTTTTTTATATACTGTATACAGTACAGGCATATAGACACAGATGTACATAAAAGTATATGCAGCTTCAAAACCACGAGCAGCTATTTTCTCTAACCATTTTACTCAAGAAAAAAATAATTCAAACTTATAATTGAATAACTAAAAGATCACTAGTTATTGCTTAAAAGTGTACAGCCATCGCGTTACTTAATAGTCTACTGATTTGCAGGAAAACCACTGGTATAAAACGACGTTTGACAGGGTGATAGAAGGTAAGTCACAGCAAGTCGTCAGTAAAACCCGTGTGTAGTTCGAATAAAAATACATACGAAAAACCAATGACAAAAAATGGTAGCCATTTTACCTGTGTGCAAACGATGTGCCACATGGGAACAAACACGTTCACCATTAGGAGTGGGTCCCGCAATGATGACAGATCGCAGATCTATTGGACTTTGAATCAAACTTTGAATAGTATCAGCGCTAAACTGGTCACTAACTCTTCTTAAATTGGCAATTGAAATGTTTATCGCGCGTGCTTCACTTTCACCGCCAGACCCTTGATGACAGGCACTCTCTATTGCCCTGCACCTTCGCCGAATACGTCTCAGGACACTGTCCGCCATTGTTGTTTTAAAAAACTAAGTGGGCACAGAATTTCCAAAATCATGAGCCCTGACTGGTGGGATGACACTATTTTGAAACGTACAGCCAATAGGATACCGTTACATGTTTTCGTAATCATCCTTATTTGCATTTAATGCAAGTACAGTGTAATGTCACTAGCACTACAAGTGGGCACATTTATGGCCTTACATGTTCACTAGTAAGCGTCAAAATCATCTTACCAGTGAACTAGTGGGCACATTTATGGCCTTAAATGTTCAGTAGTAAGCGTCAAAATTATCTTATTATGGATGGATGGATGGATAGTGAACTAGTGAGCGTTTTGTGGCTTACATGTTCACTAGTAAGCGTCAAAATGACCTTACTAGTAAACTAGTGAGCGTTTTGTGGCTTACATGTTCACTAGTAAGCGTCAAAATGATCTTACTAGTGAACTATTGGGCGTTTTGTGGCTTACATGTTCACTAGTAAGCCTCAAAATGATCTTACTAGTGAACTAGTAGGCGATGTGTGGCTTACATGTCAACTAGTAAGCCTCAAAATGAACTTACTAGTGAACTAGTGGGCACATTTATGGCCTTACATGTTCACTAGTAAGCGTCAAAATGATCTTACTAGTGAACTAGTGGGCGTTTTGTGGCTTACATGTTCACTAGTAAGCGTCAAAATGACCTTACTAGTGAACCAGTGAGCGTTTTGTGGCTTACATGTTCACTAGTAAGTGTCAAAATGACCTTACTAGTGAACTAGTGAGCGTTTTGTGGCTTACATGTTCATAAATAAGCGTCAAAATGATCTTACTAGGGAACTAGTGGGCGTTTTGTGGCTTACATGTTCACTAGTAAGCGTCAAAATTACCTTACTAGTGAACCAGTGAGCGTTTTGTGGCTTACATGTTCACTAGTAAGTGTCAAAATGACCTTACTAGTGAACTAGTGAGCGTTTTGTGGCTTACATGTTCACTAGTAAGCGTCAAAATGATCTTACTAGTTAACTAGTGGGCGTTCTGTGGCTTACATGTTCACTAGAAGCCTCAAAATTATCTTACTAGTGAACTAGCGGGCGTTTTGTGGCTTACATATCAACTAGTAAGCCTCAAAATGATCTTACTAGTGAACTAGTGGGCACATTTATGGCCTTACATGTTCACTAGTAAGCGTCAAAATGACCTTACTAGTGAACTAGTGGGCAATATGGAATAAATACTCAATGGGCTTGCCTGGCAAGCCCATTGAGTATTTAAAGGGTTCAAAGGGCTTGCCTGGCAAGCCCTTATGAGTATTTATTCATCCGTGATGGTATTGTAGACCAATGAGAGCACGTCCGACAGACACGTGGACTTCGGGCGGCCAATCATGATGCATTTCGAGCCAAGCCCCAACAAAAACGGAGGAGAAAACTTTCAGACGCTTTGAAAGCTTTTGGGGTACATATTACTCTTGTTGTTACACAAAATTTTGTTTTACGATTATTTTAGGCGGTAACGTTATGGTGTAAATGTCAAATACGTGGTCAATTTATCAAGATGAAGCCTGCTTAAAAATTTGCTCCAACAATTTTGGAGATGTGTCTGACTTTGACAGCAATGGCGGCAGTTCAACGCTGACAGTCGCAGTCGGGTGCAGATTTATTTCGGCAGGACTTTCTAAAATCTGCCGTTTGCTCTGACAGTTCTCTGTCTGACAGTCACATTTTGTCTTATTACTCACAAGCTAATTGACATTTAAAAAAAGAGTTAATGTTTGGAACACGATTTTGCTCTTACTGTTTGCTGCCTTAGTTCGTTTGAAATATTCGCTTCCTGCATTACATGAAGTACATTTTTTAATATTCACAAGACTGTAACTGTGCATTATAAATAATGTCACATTTGCACTATGTTTTACTGGATCTACAACTAAACTAGGTCCTCGTTTCTGGGAGAGTCCACAGCACCTCCTGTATCACAACCATTCTGCCGGCACACCTTCAGCAGCACGATGTTTCTAACGGGAGCTGGAGGGTGATCAGCTTCATTGAAGAACAGGAGGAGGAGAGGCACAACGTTTGTCATTTGTGATATGTTTTTAGACTTTTCTCCTAACTAAAAAAACGATGTTTTGTTAATTTCTTGATATAGTTCTTGTATTTAAATATTTTAACAATCAAATATTTTTCAACTGTGTTTTAGATATGAATTGTATGAAATAAATCAGTGAAGCCCCATTCAAATTCTACTCTATCTAATCTGCTCGATCACACTGCTATCAACCTGCTGTACCTCCAAACTACTTGGCTTACTCGCAGTTGGAGGGTTCCCCCCGAACGGGGGGACAAATCAAGGAACCAATCCCTGCACCCCGAACGGGGTGCCCTTACGGCCGTTTTTTTTTTTTTCGGCTAACCGCCCCCTGAACCTGGCAGGGTGGTGGGCGGACCTTTTGCTCCAGGCGGGGGACATAGAGACAAATCCGGGGCCCACACAGACACTCTCACGCACGCAACAAACACACACACAACAAACTACCTGGACATGCGACATTTGCACACAACAGATTACAAGAAGACAGACATCCTTCAGATGCAACAACCACACACCACACTGGGTACACAAACATTGCACAAACATAAACACTAGACAATACAACATAACATGGAAATGCAGACTACATCCCAAAACACCACCACGAACAACAACACCTCGTAGGACACCAACAGGCAGCAGAGCACAAACAGACCAAAACAACTCACTCGCCTCACCAACACTACCCTCAAAGGCAACACGGACAGACAACTCCAACAGAGATACAACAAACACAAGACCACCCCCCCAAACCTGGACCTGCAATAGCTGCAATAGAATCATCACACGCAGACAAACCTCACTCAGATGCAACTCAACACACCCACACTGGATACACAGACATTGCTCCGGCATCACCACCCGCCAATACACAAACACGTGGACATGCAGAACACACACGCAAACAACAAACACCCCAACACCACAACCCCCGAACAACCCACAAAGAACAACACCCACCAACAAAAACAACAAACACACACTGACCATACTACAAATAAACATCAACGGTATCCAAAACAAGAAAACAGAACTAGAAGAACTCGCCTCACAACAGCACGCAGACATCATCACCATACAAGAAACCAAACTAGAAAAACAACACAACACACCTCGTCTCACCAACTACACCAGCATTAGGAAAGACAGAGAACACAAGGGAGGAGGAGGACTGCTCACATACATTCACAAATCAGTCACATTCACTCCCATGAACATCCCCAACAACATTAACACCAACACTACAGAAATTCAAACCGTAAAGATTCACATAACCAACCACAAAAGACTACACATATGCAACATGTATATACCCCCCAGAGATACCACCCGACCAGACCACGCCACAGAAGACACAGACATCACCAACACCTTCCAATATATAAACTCGCTGAACAACACCATTCTAACCGCAGACATCAACGCTCACTCAACACAATGGCACTCTCCCTACGACGACCACAGAGGCACCCTCATTGCAGACATACTACAGAACTCCCAACAAATCACTCTAAACGCAAACACACCTACCAGAAAACCTACAAACATCAACCAACAACCAACATCACCGGACATCACAACAGCCAGCAACAGCATCACAAACAGAACAACATGGACCACAATACACGCACTCAGTTCAGACCACCTTCCTATCAAAATCACACACAACACGCGTGCTCCTTTCCGCCTACAACAACACCTTCAAACTTACACAAATTACAGGAAAGCAGACTGGGAAGGATACACCTCTGAAATAGAATCAGCACTGGAGAACTTAACCATACCTGACAACATCCACACAGCCAACACCATGCTCACAAACCTCATACTTACAGCAGACAAACACCACATACCCCACGGAAAAATAAAAAGCAAATCACTTCTCCTACCACAACACATCAGAACACTCATCAGCCAAAGAAACGACATCAGACAACAAAACCACCAAGACCCACGCATCACAGACCTAAACAAAGAAATAGACAAACAAATCCAAAAACACAAACAAGAGCTATGGAAAGAACACTTAACGGATGCATGGAACCACAGACACAAACAATACATACTCTGGAACACAGTAACAAGACTATCTAACAAAGAACAAAAAGCACCAGAAAACACCACAATACAGTTCGGACAACACACGGCAATATCCAACAAACAGAAAGCACGAGCATTCAACAAACAATTCACCAACATAATACAACACAAAACCAACAGAACATACAGACAACTACAACGCAAAATACGAAAACTCAACACCACGCCCATAACCATCACAGAACAACAAGTCAAACAAGCACTACAACGCTCCAAAAACAACAACTCCACAGGCCCAGACAACATAAACATCAGACATCTGAAACACCTAGGCCCCAAAGCAATAACACTACTCACACACACTTACAACACATCACTCAACACCAACACCATCCCCGCAATATGGAAGACTGCAAAAATAATCCCAATACCAAAACCCAACAAAAACCACGCACTCGGCCCATCCTACAGACCAATAGCACTACTCAGCCCAATAGCCAAAACAATGGAAAAGGTAATACTACCCTTCATTACCAACAACACTCAACTACCCTCTCACCAACACGGCTTCCGAAAACAACACTCCACAACCACAGCACTACACCACATACACAACATCATAGCCACAGGTTTCAATCAACAAAAACCACCACAACGAACAGTTGCCATAGCCCTAGACATGTCCAAAGCCTTTGACACGGTAAACCTACACACACTCACAAACAAACTCAACAACACTAACACCCCAAACATCATCATCAAATACATCTTCAACTACATAAGGGGACGCAGACAATACACTCAATACCGGGGGGAAACATCAGAACACAGAAACACGAAAACGGGGGTACCACAGGGGGGAGTACTTTCACCAACACTGTTCAACATATACATGGCAGACTTACCACAACCACCTCCAAATGTACACACAGTTACATATGCAGACGACATCACCATTCTATCCACACATGTCAAACCACAACAGGCACAACAACAAGTACAAAAATATCTCCACGACATATACAACTGGACAAAACAGAACCAACTCACACTCAACGCAGACAAAACCACCACCACTCTGTTCACACCGGATCCGGCAGAATACAGCAACAGACTCACTTTACAAATAGATAACACCACCCTACCCACAGTCCGCGAACCCAAAATACTGGGATTAACATGGGACCCCAAACTCACCTTCTCAAAACACACACAACACACTCTAACCCGCGCCAAGCAATCAAACAAAATACTTAAAGCCTTAACAACCACTCACTGGGGAAAATCCAAAGAAACTATACTCACCACATACAAAGCAACCACACTCACACGCCTCGAATACGCAAACACTATATGGTCACCAACACTATCGGACACAAACAAGACAAAACTCCAGACCACACAGAACACCGCACTCAGAATAGCAACAGGATGCACACAAGACACAAACATACAACACTTGCATGAGGAAACAAAAACTCTCCCACTGAACACCCATCTAAAACTACACGCATCGCAAATCAGACAAAAAGCCCAACACCCAACCCACCCACTACACCCACTCACTCAACAACCACCACCACCCAGACAAAAGAAACAAACAATCTTCCACAACAACAACTACACACACAACAAAGACACAGCACCACAGGACACCAACAACGACACCATAAAACAGAACATGAAAGACATACACACCCACTTTGTACAAACACACTTGGACACCAGACAACACAACAAAGTAATACATGCACCAGCACCAGAAATAGACCCATCAGAGCAAGACCTACCACACGCAAGTGCACGACACACAACACCTGTTCACCTGCACAAACATACCCACCACACTGACTCCGGAGGACCTCTGGCGAAACCCAAGCGGAGTGGCGGCCCTGCTCGCCCGCTGGGCGGCGGAGGGGGGTCTGGGGATCCGGGAGACGGAGTGAGGGCCCGGTCCCCCAATGTCGGGGCACGGGTGGGGTCGACAACAACAACAACAACATCAACCTGCTGTAAATAATGCCTCCATTCATGATTGTAGAAACCCCAGAACGGTAAACATGTGATTATTTTATTTTAAAATATAAGAAGCCTATGTTTTGCAATTGTGCTCATTTTCATTGTATTGCACGACAAATATAATAGATGAGCCGGTTTGGGGACATCATCAACCAAGCTGCTGCTCCAATTGCAATGCGATATATTGTCCTGCTCTCCTAAATTCGCATCTACACCACAAATTATAACATCCTAACTGATTTAGCAACAACTGAAAATTCACATCATTATTTAGGGAGTTGCATAACTGTTGCATTATATGGTGCCCTATTCATTTTATTTAGTATAGCATACATATATAAAAGTGGAAAGATACTGCAGAGCTGTGCCATTACTCTTTATCTCTGTGTACATAATAAATAAACATCACCTACAGATACATTGGTAAAAATTGCTTGATTCCTTCTGTATACTGTAGATATTACGCAAATGGCGGTAAATAATTGTGAAAGCTCAGAATCAGGTTTTAAAGGGTTAATTCTTTGCTGGGTGGAGCTCTTATCATGGAGCCAATAGGAGGTGTCCTCGGGTGGTGTCCGTCCCTCATTCAGCTCGGGTCCTCCACCAGAGGCCAGGAAGCCCGAGGGCCCCGCGCAGTACCCCCGCCGCTCCCAGCACCGCACACCTCCGGACCGAGATGTCCGACGCTGGTCCCGGGATCTGTCGCAACCACCCATCCAGTCCGGGGGTCACTGCCCCGAGCACCCCGACCACCACAGGCACGACCGCCACCCCCACCCCCCAGGCCCTCCCCAGCCCCTCCCCGAGCCCCTGGTACCCCCCGAGCCCCCCATGCTCCCCCCTCCCGATGCCTCCACCACCTGGGACCGCCACATCCACCACAACGGCCCTCCTCCGCCCCCCATCCACGACCACGACATCTGGCTGGCTCGCCACCACCATCCCGCCAGTCTGGATCCGGAAGTCCCACAGGATCCCCGCTCCGCCACCCTCCACCACCCTCGGAGGTGCCCACCACTCCGACCCCGGGGCCCCCAGTCCACACTCCGCACAGATGCCTCGGCAGACCACGCCAGCCACCTGGCCATGGCGCTCCACGCAGGCCCCCCCTGCCAGCATCCCACACCCCGCAGCCACGTGCCGGATCGTCCCAGGCGCCTCCCCGCACAACCCACACCCCGGGTCCTGTCCGGCGCGGCACATCCGGGCCTCGACGGCTCCGGCGCCCAAGGCCCGCTCCTGAGCAGCCAGGATGAGCGCCCCTGCGCTGTCCCCCAGGCCAGTCCCCTCCAGCCACCGATAGGACTTCTTGAGATCAGCCACCTCAGCCACGGTCCGGTGGCACATCCCGCGTAGGGGCCCGCGCCACCACGATGGTCCCCCCCCCCAGCGCCCGTCCCTCCGCTCCCCACTTGGGGCAAAAAATGAGCACATAACACCATCCAGTGTGGGTCCTTGGGCAAGAGCCTTCACGCTAATGCGTGGAAAGTGTGAATGCAGCACTGAGGGCGATCCTTACCGTAACGATCACGGAAATGAACTGATATACGCTTCAGCATCAGTGATCCTTGAGATGCTTGGCTATAAGAGCAACCATGGAAGCCATGAGATACATTACCGACCATGGAAAAGACGGTTGGAGGCTAAGATCAAGGCGGCGGAAAAGACGGTTGGAGGCTAAGATCAAGGCGGCTCGGAAAGGCGGCTCGGAAAGATGTGAGTCAATTGACTGAGGTCCAGAGAGGTGTGATGAAAAGGCCGATCCTGAGAGGTACATCCAGATGACCATATATGAAGCACTCGAAACAAAGGCTCCAAGCCTTGTCCAGCCGCCTAAAGCGGTACACGAAAGAGAATGAGGCCAGACGAATAAACAGATTGCAACACAACCTGCGAAAGTGTACGCTCAGTGGCAGGGTCCTAACAACAGAGCTGATCCACCAAGACTGGAAACTGAAAGGTACTGGAGAGGCAGATGGGAGAAGGAGGTTGCACATAACAGCAGTGCACAATGGCTGGTCACCCAAAGAGAGGAGCACAGACACCTCCCTGAACAGAACCCAATTACGGTTGGGTTGGGTAATTAATTAATGGTCAGAACCTTTCCTAAGCATTATTAAAATTTAGACGATCTTTGCTCCAGGTGCTACCGGCTCATCTCACTCGGTTAGGATAGGAAAGGAAAGTTCCTATGCCAAAATGATAATCCAAAAAGGGCCCCTGTTGGTGGATAATCAGGCCATGGGAGGTGTGAGTAAATTGTGAGGGGGTGTTGGCTGGAGCTAGAAATAATTTTGGTGTCTTGTCCCTGCAGTAGGTTCATTAAAAGAGCAACCAGTGTTTTCACCACCATGGTCAGATCTTACTCTGGAGGGTAACCCATACAGGCAGGTGGCTTGGACAAAATATTTCAACACTGTCAAAGCTGTGTTGTCTGTGCTCCAGTTGAAGGTACGTTATTAGCCTGGAATTCCCATCAATGCCGGCATGTGTCACAAACCCCCACCTGTAAAACAAACATGAAAAGAATAATGATTAAATACAAGAAAACAATCAAGTTTCATATCTTGTTTGAAATATCATCTCGGTAGAGAAGGTATTGCTGTGCACTTAAGACTACATGGAGGCAATTTGGAGTTTGTGTAACTTGGATATACAAATGATAAAATTCAATTTAATCTGTGCTGTCCATACAATATGGCTTTCTAATGCTCCCACGAGTACAAATATAAGATGATCCCTTATTACCGAATGAGACGCATATGCCCATCTATGTGCCATAAACTATTGGGGAATGGCACATAGTATGTTCTTCTAGCCACAGTCTGGCTCCATCTCTGGGCTGCAGCAGCTGGCTCAATACGGTTGAGGATTTCTCGAACTCTTTTTCTTTGTACTACAATACCATCAGCACGCAGGTATGCCCTCATCATCTGCAACAGGTTCATAAAACAACACAATAAAGAAAGTACACTTTCACAATGAATATAATGATATATACATGAAGGGACAAGAGTATGTAGAGGAACACTTGCTTCCGAGCCTGATCTGGGAAATTGGCTGTGCAATCTTCTGACATGCTCTTCCAGGTCAACATCATGAATGGGAGTAAATCTATTTCTGGCTGAAATCTGAAAAAACCTCATTTTTTTATGCAGGTATGAAGAGGAACAACACAACATCTCAGTGATGGCTCTCACTGTAAAGCCCTGAGTGGGGAGCAGTTCAATTTGATCCCTTGTAATGTCAAGTGCTGGTCTTCCTCGTCTACCTAAAGTATGGAAATAAAAGGATTAAGGAATTCAAGCAAACGAATCACTACGTGTTTTTTATATACTGTATACAGTACAGGCATATAGACACAGATGTACATAAAAGTATATGCAGCTTCAAAACCACGAGCAGCTATTTTCTCTCACCATTTTACTCAAGAAAAAAATAATTCAAACTTATAATTGAATAACTAAAAGATCACTAGTTATTGCTTAAAAGTGTACAGCCATCGCGTTACTTAATAGTCTACTGATTTGCAGGAAAACCACTGGTATAAAACGACGTTTGACAGGGTGATAGAAGGTAAGTCACAGCAAGTCGTCAGTAAAACCCATGTGTAGTTCGAATAAAAATACATACGAAAAACCAATGACAAAAAATGGTAGCCATTTTACCTGTGTGCAAACGATGTGCCACATGGGAACAAACACGTCCACCATTAGGAGTGGGTCCCGCAATGATGACAGATCGGAGATCTATTGGACTTTGAATCAAACTTTGAATAGTATCAGCGCTAAACTGGTCACTAACTCTTCTTAAATTAGCAATTGAAATGTTTATCGCGCGTGCTTCACTTTCACCGCCAGACCCTTGATGACAGGCACTCTCTATTGCCCTGCACCTTCGCCGAATACGTCTCAGGACACTGTCCGCCATTGTTGTTTTAAAAAACTAAGTGGGCACAGAATTTCCAAAATCATGAGCCCTGACTGGTGGGATGACACTATTTTGAAACGTACAGCCAATAGGATACCGTTACATGTTTTCGTAATCATCCTTATTTGCATTTAATGCAAGTACAGTGTAATGTCACTAGCACTACAAGTGGGCACATTTATGGCCTTACATGTTCACTAGTAAGCGTCAAAATCATCTTACCAGTGAACTAGTGGGCACATTTATGGCCTTAAATGTTCAGTAGTAAGCGTCAAAATTATCTTATTATGGATGGATGGATGGATAGTGAACTAGTGAGCGTTTTGTGGCTTACATGTTCACTAGTAAGCGTCAAAATGACCTTACTAGTAAACTAGTGAGCGTTTTGTGGCTTACATGTTCACTAGTAAGCGTCAAAATGATCTTACTAGTGAACTATTGGGCGTTTTGTGGCTTACATGTTCACTAGTAAGCCTCAAAATGATCTTACTAGTGAACTAGTAGGCGATGTGTGGCTTACATGTCAACTAGTAAGCCTCAAAATGAACTTACTAGTGAACTAGTGGGCACATTTATGGCCTTACATGTTCACTAGTAAGTGTCAAAATGATCTTACTAGTGAACTAGTGGGCGTTTTGTGGCTTACATGTTCACTAGTAAGCGTCAAAATGACCTTACTAGTGAACCAGTGAGCGTTTTGTGGCTTACATGTTCACTAGTAAGTGTCAAAATGACCTTACTAGTGAACTAGTGAGCGTTTTGTGGCTTACATGTTCATAAATAAGCGTCAAAATGATCTTACTAGGGAACTAGTGGGCGTTTTGTGGCTTACATGTTCACTAGTAAGCGTCAAAATTACCTTACTAGTGAACCAGTGAGCGTTTTGTGGCTTACATGTTCACTAGTAAGCGTCAAAATGACCTTACTAGTGAACTAGTGAGCGTTTTGTGGCTTACATGTTCACTAGTAAGCGTCAAAATGATCTTACTAGTGAACTAGTGGGCGTTCTGTGGCTTACATGTTCACTAGAAGCCTCAAAATTATCTTACTAGTGAACTAGCGGGCGTTTTGTGGCTTACATGTCAACTAGTAAGCCTCAAAATGATCTTACTAGTGAACTAGTGGGCACATTTATGGCCTTACATGTTCACTAGTAAGCGTCAAAATGACCTTACTAGTGAACTAGTGGGCAATATGGAATAAATACTCAATGGGCTTGCCTGGCAAGCCCATTGAGTATTTAAAGGGTTCAAAGGGCTTGCCTGGCAAGCCCTTATGAGTATTTATTCATCCGTGATGGTATTGTAGACCAATGAGAGCACGTCCGACAGACACGTGGACTTCGGGCGGCCAATCATGATGCATTTCGAGCCAAGCCCCAACAAAAACGGAGGAGAAAACTTTCAGACGCTTTGAAAGCTTTTGGGGTACATATTACTCTTGTTGTTACACAAAATTTTGTTTTACGATTATTTTAGGCGGTAACGTTATGGTGTAAATGTCAAATACGTGGTCAATTTATCAAGATGAAGCCTGCTTAAAAATTTGCTCCAACAATTTTGGAGATGTGTCTGACTTTGACAGCAATGGCGGCAGTTCAACGCTGACAGTCGCAGTCGGGTGCAGATTTATTTCGGCAGGACTTTCTAAAATCTGCCGTTTGCTCTGACAGTTCTCTGTCTGACAGTCACATTTTGTCTTATTACTCACAAGCTAATTGACATTTAAAAAAAGAGTTAATGTTTGGAACACGATTTTGCTCTTACTGTTTGCTGCCTTAGTTCGTTTGAAATATTCGCTTCCTGCATTACATGAAGTACATTTTTTAATATTCACAAGACTGTAACTGTGCATTATAAATAATGTCACATTTGCACTATGTTTTACTGGATCTACAACTAAACTAGGTCCTCGTTTCTGGGAGAGTCCACAGCACCTCCTGTATCACAACCATTCTGCCGGCACACCTTCAGCAGCACGATGTTTCTAACGGGAGCTGGAGGGTGATCAGCTTCATTGAAGAACAGGAGGAGGAGAGGCACAACGTTTGTCATTTGTGATATGTTTTTAGACTTTTCTCCTAACTAAAAAAACTATGTTTTGTTAATTTCTTGATATAGTTCTTGTATTTAAATATTTTAACAATCAAATATTTTTCAACTGTGTTTTAGATATGAATTGTATGAAATAAATCAGTGAAGCCCCATTCAAATTCTACTCTATCTAATCTGCTCGATCACACTGCTATCAACCTGCTGTACCTCCAAACTCCTTGGCTTACTCGCAGTTGGAGGGTTCCCCCCGAACGGGGGGACAAATCAAGGAACCAATCCCTGCACCCCGAACGGGGTGCCCTTACGGCCGTTTTTTTTTTTTTCGGCTAACCGCCCCCTGAACCTGGCAGGGTGGCGGGCGGACCTTTTGCTCCAGGCGGGGGACATAGAGACAAATCCGGGGCCCACACAGACACTCTCACGCACGCAACAAACACACACACAACAAACTACCTGGACATGCGACATTTGCACACAACAGATTACAAGAAGACAGACATCCTTCAGATGCAACCACCACACACCACACTGGGTACACAAACATTGCACAAACATAAACACTAGACAATACAACATAACATGGAAATGCAGACTACATCCCAAAACACCACCACGAACAACAACACCTCGTAGGACACCAACAGGCAGCAGAGCACAAACAGACCAAAACAACACACTCGCCTCACCAACACTACCCTCAAAGGCAACACGGACAGACAACTCCAACAGAGATACAATAAACACAAGACCACCCCCCCAAACCTGGACCTGCAATAGCTGCAATAGAATCATCACACGCAGACAAACCTCACTCAGATGCAACTCAACACACCCACACTGGATACACAGACATTGCTCCGGCATCACCACCCGCCAATACACAAACACGTGGACATGCAGAACACACACGCAAACAACAAACACCCCAACACCACAACCCCCGAACAACCCACAAAGAACAACACCCACCAACAAAAACAACAAACACACACTGACCATACTACAAATAAACATCAACGGCATCCAAAACAAGAAAACAGAACTAGAAGAACTCGCCTCACAACAGCACGCAGACATCATCACCATACAAGAAACCAAACTAGAAAAACAACACAACACACCTCGTCTCACCAACTACACCAGCATTAGGAAAGACAGAGAACACAAGGGAGGAGGAGGACTGCTCACATACATTCACAAATCAGTCACATTCACTCCCATGAACATCCCCAACAACATTAACACCAACACTACAGAAATTCAAACCGTAAAGATTCACATAACCAACCACAAAAGACTACACATATGCAACATGTATATACCCCCCAGAGATACCACCCGACCAGACCACGCCACAGAAGACACAGACATCACCAACACCTTCCAATACATAAACTCGCTGAACAACACCATTCTAACCGCAGACATCAACGCTCACTCAACACAATGGCACTCTCCCTACGACGACCACAGAGGCACCCTCATTGCAGACATACTACAGAACTCCCAACAAATCACTCTAAACGCAAACACACCTACCAGAAAACCTACAAACATCAACCAACAACCAACATCACCGGACATCACAACAGCCAGCAACAGCATCACAAACAGAACAACATGGACCACAATACACGCACTCAGTTCAGACCACCTTCCTATCAAAATCACACACAACACGCGTGCTCCTTTCCGCCTACAACAACACCTTCAAACTTACACAAATTACAGGAAAGCAGACTGGGAAGGATACACCTCTGAAATAGAATCAGCACTGGAGAACTTAACCATACCTGACAACATCAACACAGCCAACACCATGCTCACAAACCTCATACTTACAGCAGACAAACACCACATACCCCACGGAAAAATAAAAAGCAAATCACTTCTCCTACCACAACACATCAGAACACTCATCAGCCAAAGAAACGACAGACAACAAAACCAGCAAGACCCACGCATCACAGACCTAAACAAAGAAATAGACAAACAAATCCAAAAACACAAACAAGAGCTATGGAAAGAACACTTAACGGATGCATGGAACCACAGACACAAACAATACATACTCTGGAACACAGTAACAAGACTATCTAACAAAGAACAAAAAGCACCAGAAAACACCACAATACAGTTCGGACAACACACGGCAATATCCAACAAACAGAAAGCACGAGCATTCAACAAACAATTCACCAACATAATACAACACAAAACCAACAGAACATACAGACAACTACAACGCAAAATACGAAAACTCAACACCACGCCCATAACCATCACAGAACAACAAGTCAAACAAGCACTACAACACTCCAAAAACAACAACTCCACAGGCCCAGACAACATAAACATCAGACATCTGAAACACCTAGGCCCCAAAGCAATAACACTACTCACACACACTTACAACACATCACTCAACACCAACACCATCCCCGCAATATGGAAGACTGCAAAAATAATCCCAATACCAAAACCCAACAAAAACCACGCACTCGGCCCATCCTACAGACCAATAGCACTACTCAGCCCAATAGCCAAAACAATGGAAAAGGTAATACTACCCTTCATTACCAACAACACTCAACTACCCTCTCACCAACACGGCTTCCGAAAACAACACTCCACAACCACAGCACTACACCACATACACAACATCATAGCCACAGGTTTCAATCAACAAAAACCACCACAACGAACAGTTGCCATAGCCCTAGACATGTCCAAAGCCTTTGACACGGTAAACCTACACACACTCACAAACAAACTCAACAACACTAACACCCCAAACATCATCATCAAATACATCTTCAACTACATAAGGGGACGCAGACAATACACTCAATACCGGGGGGAAACATCAGAACACAGAAACACGAAAACGGGGGTACCACAGGGGGGAGTACTTTCACCAACACTATTCAACATATACATGGCAGACTTACCACAACCACCTCCAAATGTACACACAGTTACATATGCAGACGACATCACCATTCTATCCACACATGTCAAACCACAACAGGCACAACAACAAGTACAAAAATATCTCCACGACATATACAACTGGACAAAACAGAACCAACTCACACTCAACGCAGACAAAACCACCACCACTCTGTTCACACCGGATCCGGCAGAATACAGCAACAGACTCACTTTACAAATAGATAACACCACCCTACCCACAGTCCGCGAACCCAAAATACTGGGATTAACATGGGACCCCAAACTCACCTTCTCAAAACACACACAACACACTCTAACCCGCGCCAAGCAATCAAACAAAATACTTAAAGCCTTAACAACCACTCACTGGGGAAAATCCAAAGAAACTATACTCACCACATACAAAGCAACCACACTCACACGCCTTGAATACGCAAACACTATATGGTCACCAACACTATCGGACACAAACAAGACAAAACTCCAGACCACACAGAACACCGCACTCAGAATAGCAACAGGATGCACACAAGACACAAACATACAACACTTGCATGAGGAAACAAAAACTCTCCCACTGAACACCCATCTAAAACTACACGCATCGCAAATCAGACAAAAAGCCCAACACCCAACCCACCCACTAGACCCACTCACTCAACAACCACCACCACCCAGACAAAAGAAACAAATAATCTTCCACAACAACAACTACACACACAACAAAGACACAGCACCACAGGACACCAACAAAGACACCATAAAACAGAACATGAAAGACATACACACCCACTTTGTACAAACACACTTGGACACCAGACAACACAACAAAGTAATACATGCACCAGCACCAGAAATAGACCCATCAGAGCAAGACCTACCACACAGAACCAGACAACTCCTAGCACAACTCCGAACCAACAAATCACCAGCCCTCCACTCCTACCTACACAACATTACACCGGACACACACCCAACACCACTCTGTGCGCTATGCGGCACGCAAGTGCACGACACACAACACCTGTTCACCTGCACAAACATACCCACCACACTGACTCCGGAGGACCTCTGGCGAAACCCAAGCGGAGTGGCGGCCCTGCTCGCCCGCTGGGCGGAGGAGGGGGGTCTGGGGATCCGGGAGACGGAGTGAGGGCCCGGTCCCCCAATGTCGGGGCACGGGTGGGGTCGACAACAACAACAACAACAACAACATAAAAAAAGACTTCCCCTTTAAATATTCCTGCTGCATAATATATCTCCTTTCCTTTCGTAAAGGATGGTCAGAACCTTTCCTAAGCATTATTAAAATTTAGACGATCTTTGCTCCAGGTGCTACCGGCTCATCTCACTCGGTTAGGATAGGAAAGGAAAGTTCCTATGCCAAAATGATAATCCAAAAAGGGCCCCTGTTGGTGGATAATCAGGCCATGGGAGGTGTGAGTAAATTGTGAGGGGGTGTTGGCTGGAGCTAGAAATAATTTTGGTGTCTTGTCCCTGCAGTAGGTTCATTAAAAGAGCAACCAGTGTTTTCACCACCCTGGTCGGATCTTACTCTGGAGGGTAACCCATACAGGCAGGTGGCTTGGACAAAATATTTCAACACTGTCAAAGCTGTGTTGTCTGTGCTCCAGTTGAAGGTACGTTATTAGCCTGGAATTCCCATCAATGCCGGCATGTGTCACAAACCCCCACCTGTAAAACAAACATGAAAAGAATAATGATTAAATACAAGAAAACAATCAAGTTTCATATCTTGTTTGAAATATCATCTCGGTAGAGAAGGTATTGCTGTGCACTTAAGACTACATGGAGGCAATTTGGAGTTTGTGTAACTTGGATATACAAATGATAAAATTCAATTTAATCTGTGCTGTCCATACAATATGGCTTTCTAATGCTCCCACGAGTACAAATATAAGATGATCCCTTATTACCGAATGAGACGCATATGCCCATCTATGTGCCATAAACTATTGGGGAATGGCACATAGTATGTTCTTCTAGCCACAGTCTGGCTCCATCTCTGGGCTGCAGCAGCTGGCTCAATACGGTTGAGGATTTCTCGAACTCTTTTTCTTTGTACTACAATACCATCAGCACGCAGGTATGCCCTCATCATCTGCAACAGGTTCATAAAACAACACAATAAAGAAAGTACACTTTCACAATGAATATAATGATATATACATGAAGGGACAAGAGTATGTAGAGGAACACTTGCTTCCGAGCCTGATCTGGGAAATTGGCTGTGCAATCTTCTGACATGCTCTTCCAGGTCAACATCATGAATGGGAGTAAATCTATTTCTGGCTGAAATCTGAAAAAACTTCATTTTTTTATGCAGGTATGAAGAGGAACAACACAACATCTCAGTGATGGCTCTCACTGTAAAGCCCTGAGTGGGGAGCAGTTCAATTTGATCCCTTGTAATGTCAAGTGCTGGTCTTCCTCGTCTACCTAAAGTATGGAAATAAAAGGATTAAGGAATTCAAGCAAACGAATCACTACGTGTTTTTTATATACTGTATACAGTACAGGCATATAGACACAGATGTACATAAAAGTATATGCAGCTTCAAAACCACGAGCAGCTATTTTCTCTAACCATTTTACTCAAGAAAAAAATAATTCAAACTTATAATTGAATAACTAAAAGATCACTAGTTATTGCTTAAAAGTGTACAGCCATCGCGTTACTTAATAGTCTACTGATTTGCAGGAAAACCACTGGTATAAAACGACGTTTGACAGGGTGATAGAAGGTAAGTCACAGCAAGTCGTCAGTAAAACCCGTGTGTAGTTCGAATAAAAATACATACGAAAAACCAATGACAAAAAATGGTAGCCATTTTACCTGTGTGCAAACGATGTGCCACATGGGAACAAACACGTTCACCATTAGGAGTGGGTCCCGCAATGATGACAGATCGCAGATCTATTGGACTTTGAATCAAACTTTGAATAGTATCAGCGCTAAACTGGTCACTAACTCTTCTTAAATTAGCAATTGAAATGTTTATCGCGCGTGCTTCACTTTCACCGGCAGACCCTTGATGACAGGCACTCTCTATTGCCCTGCACCTTCGCCGAATACGTCTCAGGACACTGTCCGCCATTGTTGTTTTAAAAAACTAAGTGGGCACAGAATTTCCAAAATCATGAGCCCTGACTGGTGGGATGACACTATTTTGAAACGTACAGCCAATAGGATACCGTTACATGTTTTCGTAATCATCCTTATTTGCATTTAATGCAAGTACAGTGTAATGTCACTAGCACTACAAGTGGGCACATTTATGGCCTTACATGTTCACTAGTAAGCGTCAAAATCATCTTACCAGTGAACTAGTGGGCACATTTATGGCCTTAAATGTTCAGAAGTAAGCGTCAAAATAATCTTATTAGTGAACTAGGGGGCGTTTTGCGGCTTACATGTTCACTAGTAAGCGTCAAAATGACCTTACCAGTGAACTAGTGAGCGTTTTGTGGCTTACATGTTCACTAGTAAGCGTCAAAATGACCTTACTAGTAAACTAGTGAGCGTTTTGTGGCTTACATGTTCACTAGTAAGCGTCAAAATGATCTTACTAGTGAACTATTGGGCATTTTGTGGCTTACATGTTCACTAGTAAGCCTCAAAATGATCTTACTAGTGAACTAGTAGGCGATGTGTGGCTTACATGTCAACTAGTAAGCCTCAAAATGAACTTACTAGTGAACTAGTGGGCACATTTATGGCCTTACATGTTCACTAGTAAGCGTCAAAATGATCTTACTAGTGAACTAGTGGGCGTTTTGTGGCTTACATGTTCACTAGTAAGCGTCAAAATGACCTTACTAGTGAACTAGTGGGCGTTTTGTGGCTTACATGTTCACTAGTAAGCGTCAAAATGATCTTTTTAGTGAACGAGTGAGCGTTTTGTGGCTGACATGTTCATAAATAAGCGTCAAAATGATCTTACTAGGGAACTAGTGGGCGTTTTGTGGCTTACATGTTCACTAGTAAGCGTCAAAATTACCTTACTAGTGAACCAGTGAGCGTTTTGTGGCTTACATGTTCACTAGTAAGCGTCAAAATGACCTTACTAGTGAACTAGTGAGCGTTTTGTGGCTTACATGTTCACTAGTAAGCGTCAAAATGATCTTACTAGTGAACTAGTGGGCGTTCTGTGGCTTACATGTTCACTAGAAGCCTCAAAATTATCTTACTAGTGAACTAGCGGGCGTTTTGTGGCTTACATGTCAACTAGTAAGCCTCAAAATGATCTTACTAGTGAACTAGTGGGCACATTTATGGCCTTACATGTTCACTAGTAAGCGTCAAAATGACCTTACTAGTGAACTAGTGGGCAATATGGAATAAATACTCAAAGGGCTTGCCAGGCAAGCCCTTTGAGTATTTATTCATCCGTGATGGTATTGTAGACCAATGAGAGCACGTCCGACAGACACGTGGACTTCGGGCGGCCAATCATGATGCATTTCGAGCCAAGCCCCAACAAAAACGGAGGAGAAAACTTTCAGACGCTTTGAAAGCTTTTGGGGTACATATTACTCTTGTTGTTACACAAAATTTTGTTTTACGATTATTTTAGGCGGTAACGTTATGGTGTAAATGTCAAATACGTGGTCAATTTATCAAGATGAAGCCTGCTTAAAAATTTGCTCCAACAATTTTGGAGATGTGTCTGACTTTGACAGCAATGGCGGCAGTTCAACGCTGACAGTCGCAGTCGGGTGCAGATTTATTTCGGCAGGACTTTCTAAAATCTGCCGTTTGCTCTGACAGTTCTCTGTCTGACAGTCACATTTTGTTTTATTACTCACAAGCTAATTGACATTTAAAAAAAGAGTTAATGTTTGGAACACGATTTTGCTCTTACTGTTTGCTGCCTTAGTTCGTTTGAAATATTCGCTTCCTGCATTACATGAAGTACATTTTTTAATATTCACAAGACTGTAACTGTGCATTATAAATAATGTCACATTTGCACTATGTTTTACTGGATCTACAACTAAACTAGGTCCTCGTTTCTGGGAGAGTCCACAGCACCTCCTGTATCACAACCATTCTGCCGGCACACCTTCAGCAGCACGATGTTTCTAACGGGAGCTGGAGGGTGATCAGCTTCATTGAAGAACAGGAGGAGGAGAGGCACAACGTTTGTCATTTGTGATATGTTTTTAGACTTTTCTCCTAACTAAAAAAACTATGTTTTGTTAATTTCTTGATATAGTTCTTGTATTTAAATATTTTAACAATCAAATATTTTTCAACTGTATTTTATATATGAATTGTATGAAATAAATCAGTGAAGCCCCATTCAAATTCTACTCTCTCTAATCTGCTCGATCACACTGCTGTCAACCTGCTGTACCTCCAAACTCCTTGGCTTACTCGCAGTTGGAGGGTTCCCCCCGAACGGGGGGACAAATCAAGGAACCAATCCCTGCACCCCGAACGGGGTGCCCTTACGGCCGTTTTTTTTTTTTTTCGGCTAACCGCCCCCTGAACCTGGCAGGGTGGCGGGCGGACCTTTTGCTCCAGGCGGGGGACATAGAGACAAATCCGGGGCCCACACAGACACTCTCACGCACGCAACAAACACACACACAACAAACTACCTGGACATGCGACATTTGCACACAACAGATTACAAGAAGACAGACATCCTTCAGATGCAACCACCACACACCACACTGGGTACACAAACATTGCACAAACATAAACACTAGACAATACAACATAACATGGAAATGCAGACTACATCCCAAAACACCACCACGAACAACAACACCTCGTAGGACACCAACAGGCAGCAGAGCACAAACAGACCAAAACAACACACTCGCCTCACCAACACTACCCTCAAACGCAACACGGACAGACAACTCCAACAGAGATACAACAAACACAAGACCACCCCCCCAAACCTGGACCTGCAATAGCTGCAATAGAATCATCACACGCAGACAAACCTCACTCAGATGCAACTCAACACACCCACACTGGATACACAGACATTGCTCCGGCATCACCACCCGCCAATACACAAACACGTGGACATGCAGAACACACACGCAAACAACAAAAACCCCAACACCACAACCCCCGAACAACCCACAAAGAACAACACCCACCAACAAAAACAACAATCACACACTGACCATACTACAAATAAACATCAACGGCATCCAAAACAAGAAAACAGAACTAGAAGAACTCGCCTCACAACAGCACGCAGACATCATCACCATACAAGAAACCAAACTAGAAAAACAACACAACACACCTCGTCTCACCAACTACACCAGCATTAGGAAAGACAGAGAACACAAGGGAGGAGGAGGACTGCTCACATACATTCGAAAATCAGTCACATTCACTCCCATGAACATCCCCAACAACATTAACACCAACACTACAGAAATTCAAACCGTAAAGATTCACATAACCAACCACAAAAGACTACACATATGCAACATGTATATACCCCCCAGAGATACCACCCGACCAGACCACGCCACAGAAGACACAGACATCACCAACACCTTCCAATACATGAACTCGCTGAACAACACCATTCTAACCGCAGACATCAACGCTCACTCAACACAATGGCACTCTCCCTACGACGACCACAGAGGCACCCTCATTGCAGACATACTACAGAACTCCCAACAAATCACTCTAAACGCAAACACACCTACCAGAAAACCTACAAACATCAACCAACAACCAACATCACCGGACATCACAACAGCCAGCAACAGCATCACAAACAGAACAACATGGACCACAATACACGCACTCGGTTCAGACCACCTTCCTATCAAAATCACACACAACACGCGTGCTCCTTTCCGCCTACAACAACACCTTCAAACTTACACAAATTACAGGAAAGCAGACTGGGAAGGATACACCTCTGAAATAGAATCAGCACTGGAGAACTTAACCATACCTGACAACATCCACACAGCCAACACCATGCTCACAAACCTCATACTTACAGCAGACAAACACCACATACCCCACGGAAAAATAAAAAGCAAATCACTTCTCCTACCACAACACATCAGAACACTCATCAGCCAAAGAAACGACATCAGACAACAAAACCAGCAAGACCCACGCATCACAGACCTAAACAAAGAAATAGACAAACAAATCCAAAAACACAAACAAGAGCTATGGAAAGAACACTTAACGGATGCATGGAACCACAGACACAAACAATACATACTCTGGAACACAGTAACAAGACTATCTAACAAAGAACAAAAAGCACCAGAAAACACCAACATACAGTTCGGACAACACACGGCAATATCCAACAAACAGAAAGCACGAGCATTCAACAAACAATTCACCAACATAATACAACACAAAACCAACAGAACATACAGACAACTACAACGCAAAATACGAAAACTCAACACCACGCCCATAACCATCACAGAACAACAAGTCAAACAAGCACTACAACACTCCAAAAACAACAACTCCACAGGCCCAGACAACATAAACATCAGACATCTGAAACACCTAGGCCCCAAAGCAATAACACTACTCACACACACTTACAACACATCACTCAACACCAACACCATCCCCGCAATATGGAAGACTGCAAAAATAATCCCAATACCAAAACCCAACAAAAACCACGCACTCGGCCCATCCTACAGACCAATAGCACTACTCAGCCCAATAGCCAAAACAATGGAAAAGGTAATACTACCCTTCATTACCAACAACACTCAACTACCCTCTCACCAACACGGCTTCCGAAAACAACACTCCACAACCACAGCACTACACCACATACACAACATCATAGCCACAGGTTTCAATCAACAAAAACCACCACAACGAACAGTTGCCATAGCCCTAGACATGTCCAAAGCCTTTGACACGGTAAACCTACACACACTCACAAACAAACTCAACAACACTAACACCCCAAACATCATCATCAAATACATCTTCAACTACATAAGGGGACGCAGACAATACACTCAATACCGGGGGGAAACATCAGAACACAGAAACACGAAAACGGGGGTACCACAGGGGGGAGTACTTTCACCAACACTATTCAACATATACATGGCAGACTTGCCACAACCACCTCCAAATGTACACACAGTTACATATGCAGACGACATCACCATTCTATCCACACATGTCAAACCACAACAGGCACAACAACAAGTACAAAAATATCTCCACGACATATACAACTGGACAAAACAGAACCAACTCACACTCAACGCAGACAAAACCACCACCACTCTGTTCACACCGGATCCGGCAGAATACAGCAACAGACTCACTTTACAAATAGATAACACCACCCTACCCACAGTCCGCGAACCCAAAATACTGGGATTAACATGGGACCCCAAACTCACCTTCTCAAAACACACACAACACACTCTAACCCGCGCCAAGCAATCAAACAAAATACTTAAAGCCTTAACAACCACTCACTGGGGAAAATCCAAAGAAACTATACTCACCACATACAAAGCAACCACACTCACACGCCTCGAATACGCAAACACTATATGGTCACCAACACTATCGGACACAAACAAGACAAAACTCCAGACCACACAGAACACCGCACTCAGAATAGCAACAGGATGCACACAAGACACAAACATACAACACTTGCATGAGGAAACAAAAACTCTCCCACTGAACACCCATCTAAAACTACACGCATCGCAAATCAGACAAAAAGCCCAACACCCAACCCACCCACTAGACCCACTCACTCAACAACCACCACCACCCAGACAAAAGAAACAAATAATCTTCCACAACAACAACTACACACACAACAAAGACACAGCACCACAGGACACCAACAACGACACCATAAAACAGAACATGAAAGACATACACACCCACTTTGTACAAACACACTTGGACACCAGACAACACAACAAAGTAATACATGCACCAGCACCAGAAATAGACCCATCAGAGCAAGACCTACCACACAGAACCAGACAACTCCTAGCACAACTCCGAACCAACAAATCACCAGCCCTCCACTCCTACCTACACAACATTACACCGGACACACACCCAACACCACTCTGTGCGCTATGCGGCACGCAAGTGCACGACACACAACACCTGTTCACCTGCACAAACATACCCACCACACTGACTCCGGAGGACCTCTGGCGAAACCCAAGCGGAGTGGCGGCCCTGCTCGCCCGCTGGGCGGAGGAGGGGGGTCTGGGGATCCGGGAGACGGAGTGAGGGCCCGGTCCCCCAATGTCGGGGCACGGGTGGGGTCGACAACAACAACAACAACATAAAAAAAGACTTCCCCTTTAAATATTCCTGCTGCATAATATATCTCCTTTCCTTTCGTAAAGGATGGTCAGAACCTTTCCTAAGCATTATTAAAATTTAGACGATCTTTGCTCCAGGTGCTACCGGCTCATCTCACTCGGTTAGGATAGGAAAGGAAAGTTCCTATGCCAAAATGATAATCCAAAAAGGGCCCCTGTTGGTGGATAATCAGGCCATGGGAGGTGTGAGTAAATTGTGAGGGGGTGTTGGCTGGAGCTAGAAATAATTTTGGTGTCTTGTCCCTGCAGTAGGTTCATTAAAAGAGCAACCAGTGTTTTCACCACCATGGTCAGATCTTACTCTGGAGGGTAACCCATACAGGCAGGTGGCTTGGACAAAATATTTCAACACTGTCAAAGCTGTGTTGTCTGTGCTCCAGTTGAAGGTACGTTATTAGCCTGGAATTCCCATCAATGCCGGCATGTGTCACAAACCCCCACCTGTAAAACAAACATGAAAAGAATAATGATTAAATACAAGAAAACAATCAAGTTTCATATCTTGTTTGAAATATCATCTCGGTAGAGAAGGTATTGCTGTGCACTTAAGACTACATGGAGGCAATTTGGAGTTTGTGTAACTTGGATATACAAATGATAAAATTCAATTTAATCTGTGCTGTCCATACAATATGGCTTTCTAATGCTCCCACGAGTACAAATATAAGATGATCCCTTATTACCGAATGAGACGCATATGCCCATCTATGTGCCATAAACTATTGGGGAATGGCACATAGTATGTTCTTCTAGCCACAGTCTGGCTCCATCTCTGGGCTGCAGCAGCTGGCTCAATACGGTTGAGGATTTCTCTAACTCTTTTTCTTTGTACTACAATACCATCAGCACGCAGGTATGCCCTCATCATCTGCAACAGGTTCATAAAACAACACAATAAAGAAAGTACACTTTCACAATGAATATAATGATATATACATGAAGGGACAAGAGTATGTAGAGGAACACTTGCTTCCGAGCCTGATCTGGGAAATTGGCTGTGCAATCTTCTGACATGCTCTTCCAGGTCAACATCATGAATGGGAGTAAATCTATTTCTGGCTGAAATCTGAAAAAACTTCATTTTTTTATGCAGGTATGAAGAGGAACAACACAACATCTCAGTGATGGCTCTCACTGTAAAGCCCTGAGTGGGGAGCAGTTCAATTTGATCCCTTGTAATGTCAAGTGCTGGTCTTCCTCGTCTACCTAAAGTATGGAAATAAAAGGATTAAGGAATTCAAGCAAACGAATCACTACGTGTTTTTTATATACTGTATACAGTACAGGCATATAGACACAGATGTACATAAAAGTATATGCAGCTTCAAAACCACGAGCAGCTATTTTCTCTAACCATTTTACTCAAGAAAAAAATAATTCAAACTTATAATTGAATAACTAAAAGATCACTAGTTATTGCTTAAAAGTGTACAGCCATCGCGTTACTTAATAGTCTACTGATTTGCAGGAAAACCACTGGTATAAAACGACGTTTGACAGGGTGATAGAAGGTAAGTCACAGCAAGTCGTCAGTAAAACCCGTGTGTAGTTCGAATAAAAATACATACGAAAAACCAATGACAAAAAATGGTAGCCATTTTACCTGTGTGCAAACGATGTGCCACATGGGAACAAACACGTCCACCATTAGGAGTGGGTCCCGCAATGATGACAGATCGGAGATCTATTGGACTTTGAATCAAACTTTGAATAGTATCAGCGCTAAACTGGTCACTAACTCTTCTTAAATTAGCAATTGAAATGTTTATCGCGCGTGCTTCACTTTCACCGCCAGACCCTTGATGACAGGCACTCTCTATTGCCCTGCACCTTCGCCGAATACGTCTCAGGACACTGTCCGCCATTGTTGTTTTAAAAAACTAAGTGGGCACAGAATTTCCAAAATCATGAGCCCTGACTGGTGGGATGACACTATTTTGAAACGTACAGCCAATAGGATACCGTTACATGTTTTCGTAATCATCCTTATTTGCATTTAATGCAAGTACAGTGTAATGTCACTAGCACTACAAGTGGGCACATTTATGGCCTTACATGTTCACTAGTAAGCGTCAAAATCATCTTACCAGTGAACTAGTGGGCACATTTATGGCCTTAAATGTTCAGTAGTAAGCGTCAAAATTATCTTATTATGGATGGATGGATGGATAGTGAACTAGTGAGCGTTTTGTGGCTTACATGTTCACTAGTAAGCGTCAAAATGACCTTACTAGTAAACTAGTGAGCGTTTTGTGGCTTACATGTTCACTAGTAAGCGTCAAAATGATCTTACTAGTGAACTATTGGGCGTTTTGTGGCTTACAGGTTCACTAGTAAGCCTCAAAATGATCTTACTAGTGAACTAGTAGGCGATGTGTGGCTTACATGTCAACTAGTAAGCCTCAAAATGAACTTACTAGTGAACTAGTGGGCACATTTATGGCCTTACATGTTCACTAGTAAGCGTCAAAATGATCTTACTAGTGAACTAGTGGGCGTTTTGTGGCTTACATGTTCACTAGTAAGCGTCAAAATGACCTTACTAGTGAACCAGTGAGCGTTTTGTGGCTTACATGTTCACTAGTAAGTGTCAAAATGACCTTACTAGTGAACTAGTGAGCGTTTTGTGGCTTACATGTTCATAAATAAGCGTCGAAATGATCTTACTAGGGAACTAGTGGGCGTTTTGTGGCTTACATGTTCACTAGTAAGCGTCAAAATTGCCTTACTAGTGAACCAGTGAGCGTTTTGTGGCTTACATGTTCACTAGTAAGTGTCAAAATGACCTTACTAGTGAACTAGTGAGCGTTTTGTGGCTTACATGTTCACTAGTAAGCGTCAAAATGATCTTACTAGTGAACTAGTGGGCGTTCTGTGGCTTACATGTTCACTAGAAGCCTCAAAATTATCTTACTAGTGAACTAGCGGGCGTTTTGTGGCTTACATGTCAACTAGTAAGCCTCAAAATGATCTTACTAGTGAACTAGTGGGCACATTTATGGCCTTACATGTTCACTAGTAAGCGTCAAAATGACCTTACTAGTGAACTAGTGGGCAATATGGAATAAATACTCAAAGGGCTTGCCAGGCAAGCCCATTGAGTATTTAAAGGGTTCAAAGGGCTTGCCTGGCAAGCCCTTATGAGTATTTATTCATCCGTGATGGTATTGTAGACCAATGAGAGCACGTCCGACAGACACGTGGACTTCGGGCGGCCAATCATGATGCATTTCGAGCCAAGCCCCAACAAAAACGGAGGAGAAAACTTTCAGACGCTTTGAAAGCTTTTGGGGTACATATTACTCTTGTTGTTACACAAAATTTTGTTTTACGATTATTTTAGGCGGTAACGTTATGGTGTAAATGTCAAATACGTGGTCAATTTATCAAGATGAAGCCTGCTTAAAAATTTGCTCCAACAATTTTGGAGATGTGTCTGACTTTGACAGCAATGGCGGCAGTTCAACGCTGACAGTCGCAGTCGGGTGCAGATTTATTTCGGCAGGACTTTCTAAAATCTGCCGTTTGCTCTGACAGTTCTCTGTCTGACAGTCACATTTTGTCTTATTACTCACAAGCTAATTGACATTTAAAAAAAGAGTTAATGTTTGGAACACGATTTTGCTCTTACTGTTTGCTGCCTTAGTTCGTTTGAAATATTCGCTTCCTGCATTACATGAAGTACATTTTTTAATATTCACAAGACTGTAACTGTGCATTATAAATAATGTCACATTTGCACTATGTTTTACTGGATCTACAACTAAACTAGGTCCTCGTTTCTGGGAGAGTCCACAGCACCTCCTGTATCACAACCATTCTGCCGGCACACCTTCAGCAGCACGATGTTTCTAACGGGAGCTGGAGGGTGATCAGCTTCATTGAAGAACAGGAGGAGGAGAGGCACAACGTTTGTCATTTGTGATATGTTTTTAGACTTTTCTCCTAACTAAAAAAACTATGTTTTGTTAATTTCTTGATATAGTTCTTGTATTTAAATATTTTAACAATCAAATATTTTTCAACTGTGTTTTAGATATGAATTGTATGAAATAAATCAGTGAAGCCCCATTCAAATTCTACTCTATCTAATCTGCTCGATCACACTGCTATCAACCTGCTGTACCTCCAAACTCCTTGGCTTACTCGCAGTTGGAGGGTTCCCCCCGAACGGGGGGACAAATCAAGGAACCAATCCCTGCACCCCGAACGGGGTGCCCTTACGGCCGTTTTTTTTTTTTTCGGCTAACCGCCCCCTGAACCTGGCAGGGTGGCGGGCGGACCTTTTGCTCCAGGCGGGGGACATAGAGACAAATCCGGGGCCCACACAGACACTCTCACGCACGCAACAAACACACACACAACAAACTACCTGGACATGCGACATTTGCACACAACAGATTACAAGAAGACAGACATCCTTCAGATGCAACCACCACACACCACACTGGGTACACAAACATTGCACAAACATAAACACTAGACAATACAACATAACATGGAAATGCAGACTACATCCCAAAACACCACCACGAACAACAACACCTCGTAGGACACCAACAGGCAGCAGAGCACAAACAGACCAAAACAACTCACTCGCCTCACCAACACTACCCTCAAAGGCAACACGGACAGACAACTCCAACAGAGATACAACAAACACAAGACCACCCCCCCAAACCTGGACCTGCAATAGCTGCAATAGAATCATCACACGCAGACAAACCTCACTCAGATGCAACTCAACACACCCACACTGGATACACAGACATTGCTCCGGCATCACCACCCGCCAATACACAAACACGTGGACATGCAGAACACACACGCAAACAACAAACACCCCAACACCACAACCCCCGAACAACCCACAAAGAACAACACCCACCAACAAAAACAACAAACACACACTGACCATACTACAAATAAACATCAACGGTATCCAAAACAAGAAAACAGAACTAGAAGAACTCGCCTCACAACAGCACGCAGACATCATCACCATACAAGAAACCAAACTAGAAAAACAACACAACACACCTCGTCTCACCAACTACACCAGCATTAGGAAAGACAGAGAACACAAGGGAGGAGGAGGACTGCTCACATACATTCACAAATCAGTCACATTCACTCCCATGAACATCCCCAACAACATTAACACCAACACTACAGAAATTCAAACCGTAAAGATTCACATAACCAACCACAAAAGACTACACATATGCAACATGTATATACCCCCCAGAGATACCACCCGACCAGACCACGCCACAGAAGACACAGACATCACCAACACCTTCCAATATATAAACTCGCTGAACAACACCATTCTAACCGCAGACATCAACGCTCACTCAACACAATGGCACTCTCCCTACGACGACCACAGAGGCACCCTCATTGCAGACATACTACAGAACTCCCAACAAATCACTCTAAACGCAAACACACCTACCAGAAAACCTACAAACATCAACCAACAACCAACATCACCGGACATCACAACAGCCAGCAACAGCATCACAAACAGAACAACATGGACCACAATACACGCACTCAGTTCAGACCACCTTCCTATCAAAATCACACACAACACGCGTGCTCCTTTCCGCCTACAACAACACCTTCAAACTTACACAAATTACAGGAAAGCAGACTGGGAAGGATACACCTCTGAAATAGAATCAGCACTGGAGAACTTAACCATACCTGACAACATCCACACAGCCAACACCATGCTCACAAACCTCATACTTACAGCAGACAAACACCACATACCCCACGGAAAAATAAAAAGCAAATCACTTCTCCTACCACAACACATCAGAACACTCATCAGCCAAAGAAACGACATCAGACAACAAAACCACCAAGACCCACGCATCACAGACCTAAACAAAGAAATAGACAAACAAATCCAAAAACACAAACAAGAGCTATGGAAAGAACACTTAACGGATGCATGGAACCACAGACACAAACAATACATACTCTGGAACACAGTAACAAGACTATCTAACAAAGAACAAAAAGCACCAGAAAACACCACAATACAGTTCGGACAACACACGGCAATATCCAACAAACAGAAAGCACGAGCATTCAACAAACAATTCACCAACATAATACAACACAAAACCAACAGAACATACAGACAACTACAACGCAAAATACGAAAACTCAACACCACGCCCATAACCATCACAGAACAACAAGTCAAACAAGCACTACAACGCTCCAAAAACAACAACTCCACAGGCCCAGACAACATAAACATCAGACATCTGAAACACCTAGGCCCCAAAGCAATAACACTACTCACACACACTTACAACACACACTTTACAAATAGATAACACCACCCTACCCACAGTCCGCGAACCCAAAATACTGGGATTAACATGGGACCCCAAACTCACCTTCTCAAAACACACACAACACACTCTAACCCGCGCCAAGCAATCAAACAAAATACTTAAAGCCTTAACAACCACTCACTGGGGAAAATCCAAAGAAACTATACTCACCACATACAAAGCAACCACACTCACACGCCTCGAATACGCAAACACTATATGGTCACCAACACTATCGGACACAAACAAGACAAAACTCCAGACGACACAGAACACAGCACTCAGAATAGCAACAGGATGCACACAAGACACAAACATACAACACTTGCATGAGGAAACAAAAACTCTTCCACTGAACACCCATCTAAAACTACACGCATCGCAAATCAGACAAAAAGCCCAACACCCAACCCACCCACTACACCCACTCACTCAACAACCACCACCACCCAGACAAAAGAAACAAACAATCTTCCACAACAACAACTACACACACAACAAAGACACAGCACCACAGGACACCAACAACGACACCATAAAACAGAACATGAAAGACATACACACCCACTTTGTACAAACACACTTGGACACCAGACAACACAACAAAGTAATACATGCACCAGCACCAGAAATAGACCCATCAGAGCAAGACCTACCACACGCAAGTGCACGACACACAACACCTGTTCACCTGCACAAACATACCCACCACACTGACTCCGGAGGACCTCTGGCGAAACCCAAGCGGAGTGGCGGCCCTGCTCGCCCGCTGGGCGGCGGAGGGGGGTCTGGGGATCCGGGAGACGGAGTGAGGGCCCGGTCCCCCAATGTCGGGGCACGGGTGGGGTCGACAACAACAACAACAACATCAACCTGCTGTAAATAATGCCTCCATTCATGATTGTCGAAACCCCAGAACGGTAAACATGTGATTATTTTATTTTAAAATATAAGAAGCCTATGTTTTGCAATTGTGCTCATTTTCATTGTATTGCACGACAAATATAATAGATGAGCCGGTTTGGGGACATCATCAACCAAGCTGCTGCTCCAATTGCAATGCGATATATTGTCCTGCTCTCCTAAATTCGCATCTACACCACAAATTATAACATCCTAACTGATTTAGCAACAACTGAAAATTCACATCATTATTTAGGGAGTTGCATAACTGTTGCATTATATGGTGCCCTATTCATTTTATTTAGTATAGCATACATATATAAAAGTGGAAAGATACTGCAGAGCTGTGCCATTACTCTTTATCTCTGTGTACATAATAAATAAACATCACCTACAGATACATTGGTAAAAATTGCTTGATTCCTTCTGTATACTGTAGATATTACGCAAATGGCGGTAAATAATTGTGAAAGCTCAGAATCAGGTTTTAAAGGGTTAATTCTTTGCTGGGTGGAGCTCTTATCATGGAGCCAATAGGAGGTGTCCTCGGGTGGTGTCCGTCCCTCATTCAGCTCGGGTCCTCCACCAGAGGCCAGGAAGCCCGAGGGCCCCGCGCAGTACCCCCGCCGCTCCCAGCACCGCACACCTCCGGACCGAGATGTCCGACGCTGGTCCCGGGATCTGTCGCAACCACCCATCCAGTCCGGGGGTCACTGCCCCGAGCACCCCGACCACCACAGGCACGACCGCCACCCCCACCCCCCAGGCCCTCCCCAGCCCCTCCCCGAGCCCCTGGTACCCCC